>NC_065527.1:3134554-3145665 GCF_006386435.1 Epinephelus moara
TGTTCCTCATGAGGAGAGGCATCTCTGTGCAAAGTTTCATGTCTCTACGACATACGGGGCATGAGATATGCCCATTCAAAGTTTGACATTTCAATCGGTTGCTATAGCGCCCCCCTTTGGCCAACTGATGTAATATTGCTTCATTCACATCCTCCCATGACCCTCTACCACTGTGCCAAATTTCACATGGATTGACCAAGTCAGTGAGGAGAAAAACGTGGAACACACACACACTCACACACACACACACACACACACACACACACACACACACACACACACACACACACACACAGAGTTTTCTTCATGATATAGTAAGATGTCTCATTATCGGACGATAATTTCTCGTCTAAATATATTCTTTTGGGAAATATTCAGATACTTCATTCAGTCACATTTCAGATGAACTGAGGCCTGTACTACGAAGCAGGATTTGGAGTTAGCGAGGTAACTTAAGGGTTACCTCTGGGTTTTCAGCACTATGAAGCTTGTTCTCTTTTACCAGGATAAATCACCGTGGTTAGTTAGGTATTCCAGCGCTGATACTATGAGCAAAATAAAGCACTTTTTCACCATTAAAGCGTGTAAACATCTTCTAGTAGAAACCTCAAATACAAATACAAATATGAACCTGAAAATGAGCAGAATCAGTCCTATTTAATGTTACTGTTAAAAAATTCTAATGTAAATGTGAAATATTAAAAGGTAAAAAAATGCACAGTATCAACGTGATGGACAACGCAGTCTAGGTTCATGATCCAGATAAGTTAGCTGCACAATAATGTGTGTTGCATTATTTCTTCTTATTGCATTGTAGACCTGAGCAGAAACAAAAATTGATTTCAGACCTGTTAGATTTCGAGTCTGTTGAGTGTACTACAGAAAAAAATGCTTCTTCTGTAGTCAGATGTTTGATCTGTTGCCATCACGGTGAAAGTGCTCGTGAACTCAGTGGGTTTGTGGAGAACAACACTGCTGACAAGTTAGTTCAAAGCAAAGTGCAACAAATACTGAAGTGCTCCTTATCCATGTTGCTCTAATAATAAAATGCTCCAAAAGGATGAAAAACTTTGTGCCTCTCCTCAGACAGTACAAGAGAAAACTAGGTGTGCAGTGAGTTAAGTTATGTGCTTGCTGTGTCAGTCATTAATGCATTTTTAATTGTGTTATTTGTTTCCTGCAGCATTCTGTACGCTGACATCGTGGGCTTCACCAGGCTGGCCAGTGACTGCTCCCCAGGTGAACTGGTGCATATGCTGAATGAACTTTTTGGCAAGTTTGACCAGATTGCAAAGGTGAGCCTGTCTTCATTCAAATATCACAAGTCATACACAAGGACGGCCATTTTCTCTCAGGAAATGATATTTGATTTAACAACAGTCCTGTAACAAGTCCTCTGTGTTAGAGAGGTGTTGATTCAGCTAGATTGTAATTTATGAGGCTGTGTTTTGTTGTTGCTTTGAATTACAGTGTTTATCATTCTCTTTAGCTCAAGAGTTGAATGAGATTTTTAAAACAGCAAGTTAAAATATCCGAACAATTATTCATTCAAGCAAATTGCACAAAAGAGTTACGCACAGTTGTGCACACTAAGGATCCCCAGAGGGTCCAGTTTGGGGGATGTCAGAATTGCATCTCTGCTTTTTGCAGACGATGTGGTTCTGTTGGCTTCATCACACCGTGACCTCCAGCTTGCACTGGGGCGGTTTGCAGCCAAGTGTGAAGCGAGTAGTTTGAGAGTAGTGCTGCACGATTTGGTAAAAATGTGCAGTTGCGATTATGGTGGACAATATTGCGATTTGCGATTGCGATTACAATATAATTACAATAAAATGTAATAAATAAATGGTATCATGAGTCTTTTTGCTTGATTCAGTGTTTCCCCTACATTATATCAGGGGGCACTGACCTGACATAGTTATTGTTATGGACAGACAGTGTCAATAACCATCAATGTCTTTAACGTTACACGGCTCGGCTTTCTCTCACATGCACTCTTCCTACTTTTCCCTGTGCTGTGCTGTCTCAAGTGCTGATATAGATTGGTCGTGTTGCCGCGGGACGTGGCGACTTTAACTTTTAAACTTTTACACAGCACGTCTTTCTGTTCAACGTCGCCGTACCTGAATCCAAAGTATCGCCATGTAACAGACGTTTTTTTCGCCACCAACTCAGCCTGTTCATGGTCGTGCTCATGCTCTTCTTCAGCGTCTGTGTTGGTCACTGCTGCACGCCGGCTGCACGTACCAGGATAGCTTGTGGGCGTGATGTCAACAAACTCCACACACTACGGGAGAGGCAGTCACGTTCACAGGCACACAAGTTAACATTTATTTAGCCTACATTAAATTGCAAATCGCAGCCTTTTATGCGGTTATGTAATCGCACAGCCTGACATCGCGGTTGCGATTAGATTAATCGTGCAGCACTAGTTGAGAGTCAGTGCCTCCACATCTGAGGCCATTGTTCTGGAATTCAGTGGATTGCCTCCTCCAGGTTGAGAGAGAGTTACTGCCCCAAATGAAGGTGTTCAAGTATCTCAGGGTCTTGTTAACGAGTGTGGGTGTAATGGAGCGTGAGATAGATAGGCAGTTTGGTGTGGTGTCAGCAGTGATGTGGGGATGGTGCCGTACTGTTGAGCTTGGAGCTTCATGCTTCTTTGCGCCGAAAGGGGCCAGTTGAGGTGGATCCTCCTGGGCACCTCCCATGAGAGATTTTCCTGGCACGTCCAATTGGAAGGAGGCCCTTGTGTTGACCCAGAACATGTTGGATTATGTATCTCATCTGGCCTGGGATTGCCTTGGGGTCCCCCAGGAGGAGCTGGAAAATGTTGCTGGGGAGAGGGACGTCTGGGGTGCTTTGCTCAGCCTGCTGTCTCACAACCCAGCAGTGAAGGAAAGACACTTTTAAAGTATGCAGATGACATGCCTCTAGCGCCCCACCTGACTAGCACCAATGCTCTGTCCGAACACCATCAACCTGGTCTTCTCTTTAAGACAAAGCTTCCCCGAGTTCAGTATTTCCACGACCAGGGAGGTGTGCTGTGGAGCAGAGAGACAGCACACTCACAACAGCCACCTCTTTTCCGAGCCCTCAGCATCAAAGGCTGGCTGGTATAACAAGTTGAATCATTTAAATAGCAAGGGACAAAGATCACAGAGACACCTCCCTGTCCTTTTCCCAGCACACAGACTCTGTGTAGAAGAAAGCCCAGCAGTGTCTCCACCTGCTGAGGAAGTGCAGGACCTTTAATGTCAGCGAGGACATTTTAACCCTGGTTTACAGGTCACTAATTGAATCTGCACTCACCTTCCAACATTTCATCTGCCCTCCCACCACCAAACACACACACACACACACACACACACACACAGACACACACAAACTCTCCTGCATAACTAATCAGGCTAGCAGAATAAGTGGTTCACCCCAAAGACCTCTATCTGAACTGCATATCCAGCCAGTGATCAGGAAAGCCGCTCTAATCAAGCAGGACCAGAGTGATCTTTACCTCCATCGCACACTTTCAATTAAGAACCAGCAGTAAGCCTTCAGACATGGTACCTAGACCCTCGGTCTGTTCAGACAGTCCTCTTAAATGTGGGCGGGGTTGTTGTCACTCACTGCTCCGTCCAGCACTCGCTGTATTTCCTCATCAGCGGTGACACAGATGGAAGTCTGCACCTGGTTTATCGTCCACAGAACGAGGCTGCACGCCCACATTTTCAGAACAAAATAGAACAGGCTGCAGTGAGAGTCTCTCTCCATGGGATATTTAAAAATAGCAGCTTTGTGCATTTAGTCCTTCTCAGGCAAGCTCAGGGGTTTAGTGTTGCTGTAGCCCACAGGAAGTGAGGATTAGAATATATGACCTTCACATAATCTGGTCAAAATTAATATATATTTTAAACACTTGAAGATCAACTCATTACTAAAAGTGTGTGTCATATAAAAACTAAAGTGATGGTCAAAGTTGTCACAGTGAAATTTAAGGTGTGCTGATGGATTCACGTCATCAACTCATGCATTGAGTAACATTACAAGTTAACGTTCCACCTTAAAAGTTGCCGGCAGTCGGCCCAGTGAATGAAGTTATTTTTTCTCAGACTCCAGCTGCTGTGAGAGGCAGCAAAACATCCTTTCATTTTATAGTTACAGTTTACTAATAAAACTCTCCACAGTATGAACAGTGGTTACATGAGCCTCAAAACCAGACACAACTCAGCCCTGAGCAGAGTGACCGTCCTCTACTGACCAATCAGACTGCAGTGTTCACAGCTCCACCTTTTAGTACCAGATCTGTGTGCTAGGTACCCCAACAGAGGGGGGACCAAACATGGGGACGCTAAGGAACGCTTCTGTTGGTACCATCCACAACTTTTCACAGTGGAAACAGAAAAAAAGCATACTGAACTGAACTGATCGCTCGATTGACGTTTGTGCCAAATTTTAGGACATTTTATGAGGCGATCTTGAGATATTGCATCCACAAGAACAAGAGGGACGTTTGGACAGATACCTGCTTCCAGCTGCAGCTATTGGTGGCACAGAGGCATAAAAAATCTTTTATCTCCTCTGCGATCATCACCCAGAACAAACACAAAAAATGGTAGCTTTAAGTTTTAGTTTTCAAATCTGATTTAAATGTGCTTTGCTTGTTTGATGTTGAGTCTTGTCAAAGTAAGATTTCAGCTGCTCTGTGTCAGACAATAAAGTTTATGTTATTTTAAATCATGAAAGACACGCATCATAAATCCCTTCATTTTCTCGAACCTCCATGAATCAACCCAAAAACTCTCAGCTGTTACCATCTGAGATTTCAGTGTGGCATTTATAATCAAGAATTTATTTGGTTTAATGGAGAAATAAAGAATGTTCAGGACACAAATAGAGTTCTCAGCTAATGTTACCTGAAGTCTCTGAACAGTTGGCCTGATTTAAATCGAGTGCACAAAGTGTTTGATTATGAAACAACCAGGAAGCGAGAGCAGGGGCTTGTGCTGTCAATCAGATGAAGCGCAGCCTTGAAATGAATGTTTTCTCTGTCCTGCGGCCAGTGTCGTACCTTCCCAGAGCGCTGTGTATGTTCACAGCTGCAGGTTGCAGCAGTGTGGGCTGGTCGGAGTGTATCCGGCGGTCTCATGGGTACTCTGTTATTCGGGTGCAAACAGTTGAGTCAGGCTCTCTCAGCTTTGTGTCCAGCAGCTCTGTCCTCCTGCCTGACGAAGCCGCCGTTATATAAACCCAGTCCAACGATGAGCTGTTATACATCCCACATGTGGAATGAGAGCTAATGTGTTATGTGTGTGGGTGTTAGATTTTGGGCTTGATGGATGTGACTGAGTCTGTGCATGAGGGTTGTGTGGAGGTGAGAAAGAGCACAAGACACAGCGTTTCATAATGAAATAGTTAACAGGACTAAAGATAGACATCATTGTAGGCAGATTATGGAGTTTTATGATAAATAAACTTCTTCCAGTCTCACTTAATCCACATTTCCTCCTTCTCCCTTTTTCTCCCTTTGTAGGAGAACGAGTGTATGCGAATCAAGATCCTTGGAGATTGTTACTACTGTGTATCCGGTCTGCCTGAGTCGCTGCCTCACCACGCCAGGAACTGCGTGAAGATGGGCCTGGATATGTGTGAGGCCATCAAGTAAAATACCAGATCTCTCTCTCTTTGTGTCTTTCTCTTTCTCTCTCTCACACACAGAGTTGCGCACACAAACGGAAACACAAACACAAACAAACAGGCGTGTGCCCGTCAAACAGATTGAGCAGAAGGAATGCCAGACTTGATTTCAGCTCTGTTTGAACTCCAGAGTAAACACAATGTGAATTCAATATGATAAGCTCCCCGACTGAACAAATAGAAATTTCAAACAAATGAATATTCTCTTTGGGCTCCCCCACCTCCCGCTCTCTGTCTCTGTGTCTCTCACACATCTCACACACATTAGTTTCACAGACCAATATGTTTGCTTTGTGGCATTGACCTTTAATCAGAATCAGATTAAAGATGCCATTCAGTGTCGTGCACCTCTGACACCATGAAGCACAGTCTGTACTCCAGTGCTGTTGTGGAGGATTTTCTACCCTGACAATTACATTCCAGAGGAGACACATATATTTGTCAGTAACATATGTTTGTCACAAAATACAGAGCTGGTTACTGGCAGCGTTGGTAATGACAGTGTATAAATGGCTGACTCAGATGATCAGATGTCCAACATTTTGGTGAAGATGCCAAGTGTCTTAAATCTATGTTTGAGTACCGATTAGATAAAAGAGATATAATGTATTAATTGTAATAGGATCACTTTGAAAACTACACGATACATCTCAAGGGGGGATATGCTGATACCATAAATTGGACTCACTTTTAGGACTGGGTATCCGCACGACTGAAATAACCCAGTACCATGTGATGTCAGAACTCACCCAGTCAAACAATAGCTTCAACCTATTTGCCGCAGGGGTCTGATCCTTGACCATTTGACTCCCCGATGGATCAGCAACATTTCTGTTGTTGCTGTTTTTGGAGTGACTCTCCTCTGCAAACGGCCAGTTCAACGTCTGCCCGGTTAGCACGAGCTAAGGGGCCGTACACATGCTGCGTCTTTAACCGCCAGGAAAAAGCATGGTCGGGCACTGGGTGCTACTTCTGTGCCTTTTTTGAGCCAGCTTTCAAGAGCGCGGCGGCAGGTTGCATCTAAGGTTGCTAAACAGTGCAGAGCTGATCTTCTTGCAGGAGCTGTTTATAAGTGTGTAGGCTATCATCCGTGGGACAGATGTAAAGCTCTGGGTAGCCCTGCAACATGATCAACTTTTCCATATTTATCAGACTGAATATTTACTGAATAACAGAAAGATATCTGCCGGTCGTGATTGGTTGTTCTTCTTCTCATTACATGCGGTGCACGCTGCTGCATTTCAAAAGTTGAACTCGGTTTATCCCAGGGCGTTTGGAAAAAAATAATTTAAAAGCGCAAAAAGTGTGCGCATGTGTACGGCCCCTAACACAGCAGCAGCAGCAGCAGCAGCTAACATCCGACACTGACGCGATCCTTGACTGTTCAGACTCTCCGCTGGATCAGCAAAATTTCTGTTGTTAGCATTTTCGGAGTTCAACAAAAAACGTGGCATGTGTAACATGCATGTCTAATACAGCAGCAGCTAACATCCGACACTGAGCAGTTCAACAGTTTCAACAAACCCGCACTGACACTGAAACAGCTTGACTGTGTCGTTAAACCGTCAGGTAGCCATGTGATGCTAACAGTTAGCCCTGTCACTGTGTGTGTATGTGGCCAGGCGGACTCTCACAACTGTCCCCGATGTGGAGCTCGTACTCCAACAGCAGTTACAACAACCCGCTCAGTCTGTGGTGTGGTGACGTCAAGCTTGGTGTATTTGACAGGGCTATTTGGCGTGCTAAGATGGCACCAAAACTTTTAAAAGTGTTGCTATACCACACTACATTATAGGTCCCAAATGAAGTACTCTATTGCTATGAGTATCACTTTAAGGACTGGTACTGGTGCTGATATTGTAATTTTTTAAACCAGTTGTTCCCAGTTGATGGGTTGCAGTCAAAAAGTGGGTCATGGGTCCATTCTGAATGGATGAAAAGTGAGTTGCAAATGTGTCAAGTTCATAAAAAACACTTTATTTTTAGGTACAGTGAATTTCTGGCAGAGAGCTTTTATTTTGAAGTGCCACTTCCTGCTGTAGAGTGAGTGACTAACAGACAGCTACTTGACAGAGACAGCAACCTAGCTCTTTTTTTTAAATTTTTTTTTTTATAACTTAATTCAAAGTTTGTAGTGTACAAACAGTGTACAATCAGTCATTCCAGTGACAGCAAACTAGCTCAACGACATGGCCAAGTGCAAGTATGATGCTGTATATATTAAACTGTGTGGACCTTGAACTAATGACTAAGGAGAAATCTGGACCCTGAGGCTGCATCAGTTTGGAACCACTGCTTTAAGCAATAACCAGCCCCACTTGTTTTTGAGCTTCACAGTTTCATTCCAGTCCAGCTGTTTCCTCCTGTTTCCAGTCTTTATGCTAAGCTAGGCTAACCACGTCCTCATCTCACTCTCAGAAAGAAAGCAAATAAGCACATTTTCCAAAACGAGTGAACTCCTCCTTTAAAGATGAATTCTGCTCTGTCCTCTCCACAGGAAGGTCCGAGACGCCACCGGAGTCGATATCAACATGCGCGTCGGTGTTCATTCTGGGAACGTCCTGTGTGGTGTGATTGGCCTCCGCAAGTGGCAGTACGACGTATGGTCACATGACGTGACGCTAGCCAATCATATGGAGGCAGGGGGTGTGCCAGGGTAAGATGTAACCCATACTTCAAAGACTGTTTGATTTGATGTCACTGCGTCTGCCGTGCTGCTTTGCAGATCCTCGTCATTACTGTGTGCTTGGCAAACTTTGCCAGTTTGAGTTTGTGAAGCAGACAGGGAGCTCTGCTTTGGGATTTCCTGCTCTCTCTGTGATTAATGTTGAGTTGCACTTAGCAAGTCAGTGAATTCCCATCTGCTCCCGCTGCAGTTCCATGTGGCCTAAAGAAGAAGGAGTGAGTTGGTCCCAGTGGGCAGCAGTGCCACAGTATTATTATCTTGGGTTTGTAGAGTTATGGAAGCTTTTTTAAGGCTTTTTCAGCCTTTAAAGAATGAGGTACTCGTTTTATGCCCTCAGATTAATCAGCATGAAATATCCTAGACCGGTCGGACCAACCTAGAAAAATGCTCATATAAGTGTTGAAAAATCAATGTTGGCTGAAGCGCAGTAAACCACCTCTTTAAATCCAAATATAAAGATACACCTGAGGGAACAACATATTGATGTGTTGCAGCAGCACCAAGAACGAGCACAATCAACACTCAGCTGAAAATATTTATAGATATAACTCTATTAATTTGTTCTTTGACCCATTGCTACCTTACATCATCAGGACGTGCACGTGTTTTCAGACTGACGTGGAACATGTGCTCTGTACGTCTGCTCTAATTCTGTCCATCATTTACCAACATTTTAGTCAATTATAGCCACCTCATTTCACCAATCAGCTCTACATGTGTTATGTGGGCATTTGGTGTTCTGTCCTAGCACTGTAACAAGCATGGGAAAATTGGCTGGTGGTTATGTGTATGCTACACTGAAAATAAGCCCTCCAGTGCCACCACATTGTCTCGCTGGGCTGCTAATGGTTTGTCTCCTCTTTTTGCCTGCTGAAAAAAAACAAACACATATTCCCATTTCATGCCCTCTCTGTGAGGGCAGCAAACAAAGCTGAAAAAGGGAGAATTGCTGGTTATTGTTGTTATAAATGTGGAAAGTAAACAATATGTTTGAGAGAGCTGTTAATGGCACAAAGACACAAGCTGTTAACCTGTAATCAAGTGTCATCGTCCTGTCTCGTCTGCAGAAGAGTCCACATCTCTTCAGTGACACTGGAGCATCTGAAGGGCTCATATAAGGTGGAGCCTGGAGATGGACAGGGACGAGACTCCTACCTGAAAGAACACGGAGTGGTCACCTACCTGGTCATCAACCCCAAGGTCAGATATCATCACCTGCACAGTTATATAGATTCACATACATTCAGAAAGCACTGTAGGTCCACTGTTTTGATCCAGACTGAAATAACTCAGCAGCTCTCAGATGGATTGCCATGAATTCTATACAGACATTCATGGTCCCCACTTAATGAGGCTGCTGACCCCCCTGAATTTTCATTTAGTGCCTCCATGTGTTTGTTGTTTTGAGTGAAATGTTTCTACATCTATCAGATGGACTGCAATGAAATGTGGTTCACATATTTATGTCCCGCTAATGGAACCTATTAACTAAAATCTTGTATACACAATTTTCATAGTTGTTTACAGCCTTTATACCTGGTCGCTGCCTTCTTATAAAACCCCAGTGTCACCTGCGCACTGTATCTATGAACGTCCCAAACAGCTAAATAAGAAGTAAAATAAGTCAAGTACATACAGGCAGAGGTAGAGTCTCTGCCAAGCCTCCAGGAAGTGCACCAGGCTCTGAAGCCAATTTGACATAGTGGCCAAACTATGAAATTACAACTTCTGGGTCGGTCATATGATGCCGTTGGGCAAAATAATCAGGATTTAATCCATTCGGTCCAATGATATTTTAGTGGTCTAGAGGAGCTACAGATGAAACCATGTATCCCTATTCAAGTTAGAAATTAATGTGGTTAAGATGAAAGAATTGATTATTTGCACAAAACAAGATCTGGAGACAGAGCCAGTCTTACTCAATGGCCGACATGTTGAAAGTGTGGAAGACTTTAAATACCTTGGTAAAGCTCTGGAAACTCGTGAGCATCTCTGTAAGTACTGTCAGTCTGTACAGTCTGAGCTAAGGAGTGATTTAGGAAAATTCTCAGAGCAACTCTGAGCAAGGAAGAGACAGAAACTTTTACCTTAAGCAGAGCTTTCAGTCCAGTCCCTTTGGAACCAGCAGTAACCCGTCAGACATGGTACCTAGATCCTCGGTCTGTTCAGACAGTCCTCTTAAAGTGGGCGGGGTTGTTGTCACTAGGGCTGTCAACGAATATTCTAAATTCGAATTTAAATTCGAATTTGGAAAAAAATGGACCTTCGAATGTGAAAATTGATGTTCGATTGTGGAGGGAAGAAAAGCACCACCGCAGCTGTCCTCTTTGCGAGTGGGCGTTGGCCTGGGCCGCTGCACTGAACGCACTGCTTGACACATTTGCTCACGGCTCGCGCAGAAAAATAAACCAGACGCCAAAACGATCGCTGCAGGGTGCGAGCCGGCCACGGTGTGGATGACACAATTGGTTAACATGGGCGCCGAAAGGAAACTGGCTTCGCTTCGAGGCGCTTCGAGGCTAGTCGCAGCGCTGCCGCGGGCGGTGTGGCCTGACGGGTCAGAGAGGGGGGGTGAGCGAGAGGTCCGCGGTCATTTATAACGTAATGTTATAGATAATTGTTTTATGTGTTTTAATGTGTAGGTATGTAAATGTTTTCAAAGACGTTTATGTTGAAATAAAAATACCTACAAGTAGTTATGTTTCCTTGTATTAATACAAATACAAGTATGTTT
>NC_065527.1:3147510-3165135 GCF_006386435.1 Epinephelus moara
CTCAACAAAGAAATGCTGTTCCTCCTCAGTTTCAAAGTCTTCAGACATGTTGGGCTGTCCTTTGCTAAAAGACTGTAGTGCAAATTATCTTTTAGCTCTGTGGTTACCGTTGTCTCTCCCTGCGGTGCACGTGTTACGTGATGTAAACACGGGTGAGCAAAGCTCATGCTTTCGCTGGTCTCGCGCAGGAGCGCACACGTGAGCGCGGAGCACAGAGAAGCAGTCANCACGTGTTACGTGATGTAAACACGGGTGAGCAAAGCTCATGCTTTCGCTGGTCTCGCGCAGGAGCGCACACGTGAGCGCGGAGCACAGAGAAGCAGTCAGAGCTACAGGCTACAGTGAGGCTAAAAACAGAGTTCATATGATGTTTTTCCAAACAACTTTTTATGTCGGGGCTTCAGGACACTTGGATCACTATGGATTACCAGTATGAAGATACTTTGTGGATTCAATTTTGTTTTCTTGGACGTTAGTCTGGGGCGCCGTCTACCATTAAGTGGGCTAGCCGCTCCACCCGCCGATCTCCGCAAGGGATGTGAGGACTCTAAAACTTCACCAGGGCCTCCGTCGGCATATGGGTGAGTAGATAATGGCTGAATTTTCATTTTTGGGTGCACTATCCCTTTAAGGACTAAAATGCTTTGTGATTTACTTTTATCTTTACCAGGGCCTAATCTTAACTGTAAGGGGAATTAGAATTTTGTCACAAGGAGCAACGTTTTGTGCAAGGAAGCTTTGTGAAGACGAGCCCCGAAGGTCCTGTACCCACCTGTTTGTAAATTAATGGGCCTCCAAAGATTTAAAGTTTATTAATTGCTGTCAGGCGTGAGTGTTTCAAATAAATTGAAATGTTGCTGACTTTTATCTGAAATAAACTGTTTAAAAACCCAGTGGATTACCTACAAAATCTGTGGTGGCTGAAAACAAGAGTAGTCTTCTTAATTCAAGAAAGGTTGATGTTTTGGAGATACATGATTTTCACAGGGCAGCAAAGATATTGTATTCCCCATTATCCTGTATATGTCATCATTTGTGACCCAGTTTGAATGTTGACATCCAGTTGTTAGCAGCAGAAACTACTTAGAGTATAGACTCTTTCAGGGCTGACGCCATGATGACATCATGTTATCACCTGGAGGTGCAGCTGCCTCTCCCCCACAGGGCTGTAGGCTACACAGGTGTGTTAAAATGTGTTTGTCTTGTTGTGTTATTGGGAGCCAGAATAGAAGGAGACATGGCTCAAAACCAGCCGCCACTGCCCGTCAACAAAAACAAAGACAACTATGGTTAAATGTGATAAGACCAAAGGACTGGACGGAGGCCATCATCAAAAATGCTCACATGTGCAGCGCACACTTCATATCAGGTTAGGGAAAAAGTATTTCCTGTTGTAGGGATGAATAAGGTTATGTGTATTAAGGGTTATCATGTCCACCTCATCAGAAACTGGGGAGGGATTAAGAGGAATATTGGATTTCTCTGGAACGCTAACTTTTTAGCACATTAGCTAACGTTAGCTTCCATAGCAAAAGAAACAAGTGTGGTCCTCCTTTGTAAGATTGGCTTCCTGTGACATCATCCATCCACTGAGTGAGAGCATACGGGTCGGCCAGTCTGGTCCCGTTGGTCAGTGTTTATTTATTCAAGTAACACTGGCGGTCCCGGAGAGTGAGTGACCTGACATGGTGCGTTGGTAAATTCAGTCTGACGCTCTACACTAAAATGAGAGCCCTGTTGGTGGAAGAAACGGAGCGTTATATTTCTACATGAATGAACCAACGGTTAAGTTAATCACACATTCACTCCGCTCGGCGCTCTGCTGCTCCGTCTCCACAGACAGAGTGTACAGAGTGCGCTCTGCCACTCTGAGAGTGCGCTGCTCTGGATAACCCAACGCTACATTTCGATAGCGCTCCAAATTTACGCATGGTGCTGTTTGTGCCAAGATGCACTTCGGCACTCGGAATGAATATTTCCGAATGCACCCTATCCAGAGAAACTCATATCATCTTCGTTCCCTTGTCGAAAACCAGCCAACACAACTTGCTAGCTAGCTCTAGCTAATGTCTGTGGAGAATTGTTTTGCCTCCAGCTAAGCCTCGCCTCACAAAAAACATCACACTGCCTTCCAGAATATGTGGGTTATGCACAGATTACTGGCTCATGATTAAGTGGGACATTCGAGTTTGGGTGCATTAGTTAGGAAAACGTTCGTACAGTTTATGAGAGCAGCCTGGTGTTTTGAGTCATGGCGTCTTTAATGTCATTTATAGTAGATATAATGAGCCAGAATTCAAAAATATGAGGTTTTCAGCACGAGGACAACACTGCTTTACAAACATTTCGATGTGCAGGCAAAATAATCCCACACCACCCTCTCATCCTGTCAAGAGCACAGTAAAGGAATATAATATAAGTGTGTGATTAAATGAACAACATCCCTGCAGGTGTTCAGCCAGTCGCTCCACTGACACAACATTATCTTTAAAGTCCTTTTTCACTGTTTGAGTCGTTGTGAGTGGACGGAGACGCAGCGCAGCTCCTCCTGTCAAACCAGGACATCAGGGGCCGCTTAAGGACGTTTCAGAGAGCTGCCTCTTCTGTGAACTTTCTGCTGAGAATTTCTTTATATAGAATATGATGTTGGCATCCAGTCTGTGCTCAATGTTTTGGCTTGGCAGGCGAAAAACCGTGCTTAACAGTCCTTTCTAATCCCTTCATAACTTGGCGAAGATGCACCCACCCCCTAAAATATCTGCAGTAAGGCCTTCAGGCATCCTGCGTTCGCTCTCTGCTTGCTCCATAGACCTCGGGTTTCTGAGCGGCATCTCATTTCTGAAGAATTAAGGCCTTCATGGTTTCTAGTGCTTCTTTAGAGAATGCCACCATTGACACAAAAAAGCCACGGTGTCTTTGCAGAATCGATCCCTCCAAATCTGCTCCATTGGCTCCTTTTTCGTTTTCTCTCTTCCGTCTTCTGATTCCTCTCCAAAGAGCTTGACCACGGATTGGTAACTTTCCCATAAAGTCATCACATCACAACATACTACGCAAGATACACAACTCAGTAGCAGCATGTTCCAGTTTCTGTGTGAGTGATGTGTTATATTATCACGCAGAAGTATCGGCTGTTTGTAAAACTGAAACAGAAAAGTTCTCCTCTCCTTTATAGAAGTTGTTCATGTACACAATCAGCATTTTTTTGTTTCAAACTGTTTTGATTTCATCTATTACAATGTCAGAAAAAGTCATTTGTCGTCCATCAATCAAACCTATTTCGACACTTTATCAGCAGACAACATGAATCCAAGTTGTAACTCCGCAGAAGAAGAGATTATTATAGGTTATCATACAATCTGCATGTTCTCAGCTGCTTTTTAAATCACACCCTCTTTTCTCTGTAGTGCATTTCTTTAGAGATTAGCATCTGTTTGCATGTGTTTCTTTCTTTGTTATTGTTTCCCATTTATGAACGCAGACAAACAACTCAGTAGAGACCTAATTTACTCCATGCAGCCCTACAATAGAAGTAAACTGGCAGTTTTCAGCATAACATGAGCCCCTCTAAACGATTTGACGGCCCTCGTATGGTTTATTTGATGATTTTTGATATGTAAACAGCTGCTGTATTTGCTGTGTTTAAGGGTTTTACTCAATTAACCTATTGTTCGAAAATTACGCTTCCTGCAACTCAGATGATGCAAACCATTTCAAAATACAACCAACAAAGCAGGTTCAATAAACACTTCTGTCAGACAATAAACACACAAAATAACAGTTAAAACTCTTCTATTATGTTGATTTATAATCCACAGATTGATATTATTCCAACAAAAACACTGCTAATGCAGTCTTTATACACTCCTAAAGGTCTAGACAATCAAAATTTCAAAATATTTAGTCCAAACACATTATTACATCCAGAGATATCTAGGAAATGCCATTGCATTGTTTAAAAACTTCATATTTCTCTTCTTATTGTACGCACTAACCCCTGATTGCATGTAAATATGCCAACTCCTCTATCAAATGGCGGTTAAACTCTGACCTTTTCATTGACACCTCACTTCAGCCAATAGGAGCTGCCATACTCTCACTAAGGCTACATTAGCCAGTGAGAGCCCATGTTTAAAGAAAGGGTCTGCCTCACTCCCTCAGGTTACATTCAAACGACTTAATTAATCCCACCAGGGGCAATTTGTTTGAACAGCCAGTGCGCCTTGCACACATACAACAGCATACAGTGACATGTAGACACATAAATAGATGATTGATAAATAGCAAAATAAAAATATGCCAAGGAGTGATAAAAAAAGTTTTAAAAAAATAGTCTCTATATACAGACTCTACATTCAGTGAATGTAGAGTCTGTAGGCAAACCCCGGAGATCTTGCCTCTGGAAGAAGAGCGGAAGAGCCCTGGTTTCCAGTTGTAGGCTGTTTGTAGTCCGCGTGATATTGACCAATCACGTTTGAGCCGGCTGCAGTTGTTGCCAGGTTAAACGGTCCGTGCGGTGAACTAACGAGGCGGAACATAATTGGCGTCACTGCAAACTCTGAATCCATTGCAATGGTTCAGCATATTTACTTATATATAAACGGAAGTCTGAAACGGAAATTTGCCTCCTCCGCCCAAATCAAACCGGAGTGCCAAAAAGTCGGGGGCCGCCCAAATCAAACCGGAGTGCCAAAAAGTCGGGGGTCTGCCCCCAGAGGCTGTATCACCGTCTGCCGGAAGTCAGACGCCGAATACAGCCGATGGGTTCTGAGAATGAAAAAAAACAAACAAACTTTAATTTCAGCAGCTGTGTCTCAATTCAGGGGCTGCAGCCTTTGAAGGACGCTGCCTTCGCAGTCGTTGATGGCCACGTCCTTTGAAGACCTCATCAGCCAAACCGTACGGTCTTCAAAATGGGACGGTCTGGTCTGCAGACAATTTCCTGGTTGCATCACCAGTTGTTCTCGCCCCTACCTGTTGGCGTTTCTGTAACCTAACTACCAGCTGTGCTTTATGAAAGACAGAGTAATCTAGTAAATTAGTTAGCTCTAAATCATAGAGCCAGATATTGTTATCGTATAGATATTTATATTTTATTTACTACTTGAGGAGATGGTTCACTGCCGTTTGATATATTTCAGGCTGATGTACCGTTTTCAGGTAACTAGCTAATAGCAATGTTAACAACAGTTAGTTACCTTAATATAAAATTGTCACCGGCACACAATGCATCTTGGGATAGGCTGGGCCACAAAGGATTCATCCGTTGCATCCTCCAAATTCTGGGAGGCTGGGCCACAAAGGATTCATCCGTTGCATCCTCCAAATTCTGGGAAAGAAGGCCGCATCTCTCTACCGCATTTGAAGGAGCCTTCGAAATGGGACAGCCTTGGTCGCGCCGTTGTGACGCCATCAGAGTGTTACCTTTCAAATGAGACCATGAATGTAAATGTACTAAAAATGGACCAATAACAGCTTCCTGTTTACTTTGGGTTAGGATTGGGTTAGGGTTAGGGTTAGGGTTTGCCTTGGATAGGCGTTGCGGGGGAAATTTACATGAATGATAGTATACAATAAAACATAATGACTTTATATGAGATCACTTCAAATGGGAGATACAAGGAGATACTTTTCTCTGTCCTTTATTCACTGTTATAGCGAGATTTTTTAACATCTGATCAGATATTGGAAAAAGGCTGTGGGTGCTCTGTGACATTTACAAGAAGCCCTGAATGGATCAAGGCCAAATATGGAGTATAGATCACAGGAGGTGTCATCTCCACTGTCACTGTCATTGATCGTCACTGTCAGATCTGTTCAGTTCACCTGCGGGGAACGAGCGCTGCCATTACGGACAGTGTCTCTTTCAATTCTTCCGGGCTCATGTGCCATGTTTGGTCAGTCACAACACCTGTCTCTGTCACCAAGTGGAATAAATAAAGGGACCTCATCTGACTAATCCTGCTGCATTTTACCCACTTTACTGTGGAAAATAGAAAACCCTTTTACTTTCAGTGCTGCATGGCTTCATGCAGGGTAATGTTTCTGTCAGCAGTAAAGTGGTGTGGTGTTTGTCAGAGAGGCACTCAGCATACATGGCAAAATAAAAGAGAGCTGCATCGCTCTCGAAAATTGTTTTAAGTAGCTGAAAACACTGACGGGCAGGGCGCAGGTGTCAAGAGCCGTCAATTGACCAGTGTTCCCAGACTACCTAGTACTTTTTACTTTACTGCTGTTGCAACATTTATTTATTTCTACACTTTGAGATCGGCTCTGTCAGAAATGAAGGGTCTGTGCACAGAGTCTGAAATTAACTTTTTTCACTGCCAATGTGGCATGCAGGTGTATTTTTGGTCTGCTGCTTGGAAATTTTATCTACAATCTATGTGCTACATGAAGGAATAACACTTATTTAAACTGTCCATTAAAGGAAAAGTACATTTTCCCAGTTTCAATCCAGTATCTCAATTATTATTATCATTTTTTTAGATTTTACTTCTTCAACTTTCTTCAACTCTTCGTGTCTTTGTCTTTTCTGTGTGTTTCCCCAGACTGAGAGACACAGCCCTCTGTTGGGTGTGCGCTCTCGCCCCTCTCTGGACGGTGGGAAGATGAGGGCGTCTGTCAGAATGACCCGATACCTGGAGTCCTGGGGCGCCGCCAAGCCCTTTGCCAACCTCCACCATCGAGACAGCATGACCACAGACAACGGCAAGATCAACACCACTGTAAGTGCAGTACAGTGCTCTGTGTTTGCCAAACACACACACACACACACACACACACACACACACACACACACACACACACACTTTCCCACACAGATATCTGTGAATATAATAATGATTGCTGTTTCAGGACGTTCCGATGGGGCAGTACCACTTCCAGAGACGAGAAAGGTAATGCAGAGGCGAAACATGACACATGTTATCACTCTGTGCTTTTAATCTGTGTCCATGTTTTTAAATCTGTTCGCCCTTTCCTCCGATCTCAGGTCCAAATCTCAAAGGAGGAGGTTTGAGGAGGAGCTCAATGAGCGAATGATTCGCACCATCGATGGCATCAACTCACAGAAGTAAGAACCACATCTGCAGCACATCCTGTGTCTACATCGCTCTTAAAGGATGAGCTCTAACTCTTTGAGGTCAGGCTGTTTGAGGTATTTATCCATAGTCGGTGTGTTACCTACAGTAAGAATAATCAGAATAACTTTATTAATCCCCAAGGGGAAATTCAATAAGTTTCTTCACATCCCACCATGGAAGTTCAGCAATGTTCTGCTGTGGATGGAGGTGTGCAGTAATACAGAGTTTAGCATCTCAAAAAAAAGCCTACCTACAAAAATCCATAGCAGTCTAAGTGGATGCTACATTGAGGATATTTTATATTTACCTTGCTCTCAGATAGCACTTTTTCACTCACCAAACAGCCAGTCAAGTGTGAAGGTCTGGCATCGTCTGATTCAGAAAGGTCCTGAGGTTGTGCTGAAATGAGGTCCCACTCCTGGCAGCAGTAGCTCTCTGGGTCTCTGAGCATGGCTTTACAGTTTACACAGTTAGCTTCTGCTCTTTCTAAACCTCCAGTTTCAACAAAAGTTTCCCTTCTCTCTCTTTTAGCCGTTCAGTCACCTCCCGCAAAGTTCTTCTTCTCTATACTCTGGTTCATAAAGGTATCCTACTGTCTCCACAGTGAACAGCATTTCATTGTCGCTGTCATAACCACTCAGTTTTTTATTTTTTATTTTCTTATATTTGTTGTCTCTTCCATAAAGTGCTTAAACGTCTGACCCGACCAGCTGACCTGTGGTGTAATACAGTGTGCGGAAGTTCTAAGGTTGCGAAAATATAAGGTTAACGGAAAGTAGGCTTTTTTTTATCTGGCTAAAATATGTTTTGCCAGCTCATTCTCATTCCCAGCTCATCAAATACCGCCACTTTGTCAGTGATTTCATCGTCAGACACCAACGCAAAAAGGCACATATCACGGCAATATAACTCATCAGGGTGTAACGTAGGCAAATACTTAACATAAAGAGCTTGAAAGTTCCTGTCAGGCAGGCGGGAGGGGAGGTGGATGGGTCCAACAAACCCTGGACTTTCATCCAGGAGCCCGGTGTTGACTTCCCATGTGAATGTGGAGCCAAACTATGAATATTTTTTCCAAACCTAACCACTGTCGTAAAAACAAGGTGTTTTACAGTTGTTGTAAGTGTATTTTTAACCTCTCTAACTCTGCCAGGATTGGTATTGCCCGATTCAGGAAGCTCTCGACTTTTCAAAAATAACATCATTTTTCTTTTATTTATTATGGATTTGGCACCAGAGCAGCCTAAACACACATAGTCCAAAATCGTGATGAGTGGTGACAAGTCATGTCATGCCGTTTTTCGATGGGAAAAGTTAAAGGATTACTCGCGAACTTATGTGGAGCCGTTAGCGGGGACTTAGCTGTTTTATAAAAGGTAAGAGTCTCACTCCTACCACTATTTTTGGCTGAGATATACCGTCTAGAAAGTGGGATCATAACTTTCACGTTTCATATGGCTTTATTTGGTGATATTTGATGGTGTTTCTGTGTCATAAACAACATCAGCTATCATAATCACACCTGATTTCAATAAGGTAAGATGTTTGAAGCTGGCTGAGTGTTGTTTGATCACTGATAGTACTGTTTTGAAGCCGAGTGACCGACTTGTCATTTGGAGCTCCGCCTGGATCTTTTCATGGAAAAAACACTGTAGAATGGTCATGCTTTGAGCAGTCTTCTTCAAATTTGACAAGTGTTCATTGATAGTGTGCCTACAGCCCCACAGTGTCATTTACCTGCTCAGATGAAGCCACAGACAGTTATTCATCCTGAAAAACAGTTTTTATTTTATTTTAGGCAAAATCTTCAATTTTTTACTGACTTCAGAGGCCCATTACTCTGTCTCTGTATCACCTCCTCTGTATCACAAGAAACTTCAGGGAGTTTTCTTTCTGGTGAGACCTCATGCATGCATGTAGTCAGAGCGGTTCAGAAGCTACAGTCATTTTAATTTGGGTATGTCATTTTAGGCGTTTTTGCTACAAAATGGGGGTGGAGTGAAGTGTATTATGAAAAGAAACACTGCCTGTAACAAGAGTAAAGTGATACGTCAATGATAGATGCAGGAGGTTACCTGACAGTTCATATTTAGACGTGAAAGTCCACCGACAAAGCGGAGATTGGAGGAGAATGCATGGGTTTTGCTGCTAACCCCCATCCACAGCAGTGCATTGCTGAGCTTCCGTGCCAGTAATCCCGTTCTCCAAACTGGGAGAGTGCCGACACTGACTATGGATAAGTTCCTCATACATGTCGTACAGTCACTTCAGATAAATGTCCTTCCAGTGCTAAGCAGTAGAAACATCAAGAAACATCTTCAGGAGCTCTCTGACTATCATACTTCAGTTATTATACTCAACACAATGACTTACAGAAACTTCTCAATTAATCAAATAAAAATGTCCATCAGTCAAACAACATAGTGCCGTTCAAAATGCATTTCAGGGCAAAGTGTCAGAGATTGTTGTTGCCTGAAACCCATTTGTTTGGTCTTGTTTTAAAGATATTACAATGCCATTTTAATAAGTGCTTATCAAAAAAAATTGTATGTAAATTATAGTTATTTGCTGTGTTGTCTTTGGTATTTTAAAGTGCATTTTACAATTTATAAACAACCACTCTGAGGCCTTTTCCAAGTGCATACTGCCATCAGTTTATTATTCATGACACAAGACAAAGCTCTGACTTCATTTAGTAAAAACATACGTACATAAATAATAGCTATTTTAAAATTATAGAAAAGTAATAAAGACTTTAAAACTGTAACAGTCATATTAAAATCCTGTATTAGTACTGGCTCACTACAGCTTTATGTAAAGTTACAGATTTTTTTTCATACACCACATAACACACTGCAGAGCTTTGGTCCCTGTACGCTGTCTGAATGTGTTTGGCTTGTGTCTCCAGACAATGGCTGAAGTCTGAGGACATCCAGAGGATCTCATTGTTCTTTCACAACAAAGCTCTGGAGAAAGAGGTAGGCGAACGCATACAAAACACCTGCAGGCATTGTTCACTGGGAGACAAGTCAGTGGCATTGTATAGCTGTCAGTGAGGCAGAAGTCAAACCTTACAGGACACAGAAGTTCACTACGTGGTCCATGCTACGACTTGTCCTCAGATTCTTATATTATTCTTTGTGTCATCGACAAAGGAGTCTGGTCTATTTTTATACTGTGCGTGCTCATGTTAATTTTAACTTTGCCTCAGCATCTTTTACTGCTGCTACTCTTCACAACTCTTTCCTGCTTCTCTCAACAGTACAGATCCACAACATTACCAGCCTTCAAGTACTACGTCACCTGCGCCTGCCTCATATTCTGCTGTATATTCATAGTGCAGGTCCTCGTCTTGCCCAAGTAAGTCTGCACCCCTTCACAGGATTTACACTGCACGGTCCCCGTGGCATCAGCAGACTCCAGCTGTGGCAGCGGGTTGATGTGAAAAAGCCATTTGACGCCAGCTGTCTCATCAACGCCACCACGCTGAAATGAGAGAGGCAGGGGAGCGAGAGGCAGAATGCTAAAAAGCAGAAGGAGATGAAAGGGCACCGTGTCTGGTAGTGATTATAGATCAGGTGAATCAAGGTGTGTCGTCTCTTTAATGGCCAGGAGAGAAATTCACGGTCATGCTAATTTACTGCCGGTGGGAGCCAAAGATGTAATTCAGCATCTGAGAGGCCATTGATTGTCCAATTCACCTCTCGCTCAGTCTCTTTATCTTGGCTCTGTGTCGCAGCATCGCACTGCACATTAGACGTGACATCATCAGTTTTATGGCAGGGATCCTTAAATCAGCCATACTGTGTTCCTCCAGAGAAAATGTGAAGCATGAGTGTAACTGCATTACGAAGCACCGACACATGCTGCTGTACAGCTTCTGCTTACTCAGTGTAAATGGATCGCAGGTCTGAGGTAGAATACATTAGAAACCTGATTACATTTATTGTCCTGGATGGCACTGCAGAGACCCGAGAGGTGCCAAGAGGCTGTGGAGTAATGTGTGTGTGTGTGTGTGTGTGTGTGTGTGTGTGTGTGTGTGTTGCAGAACTGCTGTGCTGGGGATCTCCTTTGGCCTGGCGTTCCTGCTGTTGGCTTTGATCCTGCTCCTTTGCTTTGCTGGTCACATTCTGGTGGGTCTGCATGGATTTATCAGTGAATATGCACACACACGTGCACACGTGCACTTGAGACAAAAACTGGGAAAGTAAATTTGCTTTTTCTTTTGCATAGTTATCCTGTTCACACATCGTCCAGTTGTCTTCTGTATGCTCATGACATGAAAAGTTCCCTGTGGGTTGACATCATTAACCTGAATTACTTTAAGGGTGTTCTTTCAAATTTTGCCTGCATAAATCTAAATTATTCATTAAAATATGAGCCTGTTTACACTTAATTTTAAAATGAGTCTTGGGTGATACAAGTGTAAACGGCCACCAGGACACATTTTGATGGTTTGGGACACACATATCTTTTGTGGTGTAAAGGCCTTTGCACACTCAGTCCGATGCTAATCCATCATCACACTGACTCTGATGCGTTTTATTGTTCTATACATTGTGAATATTTGCCATAAGTGACAAATTGAAAAGACACATTTCCTCCTTTGCCTCTCTCCACTGGAGTTACCTATCTTACTGTCACCACTCCCTCTCTGTCTTTCATTTGGCACCACAGCTGCATGAAGGGGCGGAGCTGTCCTCCACATTCTGTGTGCGGTCTACATCCTCCTCCTCTTCATCATCTACCTGAATATTACTATCTGACCTGCTCAAAGTGAGCTGTCTGAGTTATGAAATGATTCTGTGCGCCCCGTTCCTCTGTCTAGTCCCAGCTGTGTCCTGCTGCCACATTTTCGACCCTGATTCTTGGTCAAACGTCTCTAAAGGCTCTGACGGATGTGAAAAATGCAAAAAATTGACTGAAGAAAGTTTTGGACTCGTTGTGCAAGCATGATGTGAGGTCGTATTTATTTTTAGATTAAATAAATTAGTCTAAATTTAGACTAAATTTCAATTACGGACCAAAAAAAAGACTTTAAATGCTAATGTATCTTGTTGCTTCCCTAAAAAGGACATAACAGGAAAATACAGCCCGCTCCCACTCCCAACTCGTCAAATACCGGCGCTTTGTCAGTAGACGTCAGACGGGGACGCACAGAGGTACCCTTGGCCATGGTATATTATGCACCAAGCAGGGGCAGTTTGTAACAGAGCCAACAACTGCCATAATATAAAGAGTGAGAGAGTCCATCAGAGTCCTGCACCAACACCCACCCATACCTGTAAAGCTCAGTACCAGAACCAACCTGTTCATTATGTCTAAGTCAAACCCACACCCGTTAATAAAAGTCCTGAGACCCAACCCGCACCCACTCTTGAATTGGACGTCTCTTTGATTGGATTGACTCTTTCACTGCCAGTTTAGGAAACATGTTAGCATGCTCCTTCCACCACCATCAAACCTCCAAAGGATCCTCCTTGGGTGTCGTGAACTCCATGTAGGCGCCACCTCATCCTCGGGCTGCAAAGTTATGTTATCAAATGCGTCCCAGACTACCTCGGGAAGAAGTTTGAGAGGCTCATCTTCTTGGCTCATGATGATGCGTATCAATGGTCGGTTACACTTGCACTTAGCGCTGTCCACTTGTGATCTGCATGTTAATACCAGTTGTAAACAGGCTTGTAGACACAGGTGTGAGGAAGTGAAGGGTCTTTATGTATTTCCGCTCTGTACACAGTTACATAACTAACATATGTCTTGGTTAAAGGGAAATTTCGGTTTATTTCAACCTGTCTCCTGTCGTCCTAAATTTGTTTCAAGTGACTAGTGACATAAAAATAATAGTTAGCATGTTAGCCGTTAGCCTAGATACAGCCGGGGCGCATAGTAGCGTCAGACCTGTTAAAACGTAAGTGAACGGGCAACCTTCAAGTGCAAAGTTAGTCCACTAAACAAGCTTTTTTTCCACAAAGACCGCCTCATATCGTTAGGATAAATGTCAGAGAACATATAGAAAACGACATGTAAACGTGTTGTCTTACCTTACCGGTGTGCTGCCATGTTTGTTTACCATTTAGCTCTGCTTTCCAAAGCGCGGACGAAATATATCTCGTGAGAACAAGCAGCGATCCCATACCGTGCCTGAAATCTCGCAAGCTCTAGATAAAGCCCAGCTGGATACTACTCCAGGTGGAGGTGTCTCGTCCTCGGTCACATCCAGACCTTGAAAATAAGGCTGCAACCGGTCCCATTCCTTGCAACAGAGGCATTCCTCTTCTGTGGGCACTGGGGCACAGCATTCACAGGTACACCACCAATCTCCAGAGCAACGCAGCCTTGCAGCAGCCATTCCTCCTCTCTCGTCCTCTACCTGTTGCGCCTCTCTCTCTCTCCTCCTCCGTTCTTGAATTTCACGAAGCTCTTCGTCAGTGTATTCTGGCTCAAATAAGGTCTGACGCTACTATGCGCCCCGGCTGTATCTAGGCTAACGGCTAACATGCTAACTATTATTTTTATGTCACTAGTCACTTGAAACAAATTTAGGACGATAGGAGACAGGTTGAAATAAACCGAAATTTCCCTTTAAGATTTTCTGTTAGATATATATAGATAATCAAGTCAAATCAAACTTTATTATTATAGCACCTTTCATACAATCACAAAGTGCACAAAGTGCTTCACAGAGCAGAAGTAAAACAGCACAGAAAAAGTAACAAGTGAATAGCCAGACATTACAACAATAAACGCTGAAATATTTAAAATAAATAACATTTAAAAGAACAAATAAATACAAGAGAAAAAAAGCAGAAAATGCCAAAAATGAGACTTAAAAACGGAGGCAATAAAAGACGAGGCACTGTTAAGTATAAGCCAAGCTTGAGGTACTATAAATTATATTTCTACTTTATCTGAACCTGAATCATTCAGTTTCTCTACATTTACAACAGTGTTTGAATTTTAGCACATGATGTTATGTGTTCTCCACAAACAATCTCCTCGTTTGGTTTGTTATTACTGTTGAAATCATGGAGCCAATAATGAGCAGCTTACCAGATACTCTCTGGTGTTGTCACCTTCTATTACAAGAACAAACACTGACCTTTTGTTAGGGTTAATTTTCAACCTTAAAGCTAATGGGAAAAAGAAGGAAAGGCTGGATTCCCTAATTTTATATCACCCACTTATCTTTTATACGTTTTTCGATTTAGTTATTTAATTTTTGTTTGTATTCTCTGGATTTTTACACACAGTGTTTAAGGTTGGTCAGTTATTGAAATCTTTGGGTTCATGACTGAAACAAAAAAGCGCAGGAGTTTAACCTTTCCTTTTCCTTTACATGAATTAATTTTTCCTCCGCACGTCTTCTAGCTGAGCTTTAGATGACAGAGTTCAACTTTAAAGGCTACAAAAATATCCGTTCTTCACTTAATATGTTAAAGAGCTACAGCCGAACAAGAATCCAGTTATCTTAGCTTTATGCTACAGCTGCAGCCAGTCTATACGAGGTTTATATGAGCTGATCTGCCTTTTATTCTCCGTCATGCAACAGTTCATCCATCAAGTCGCTGCTGTAGTTTGTTATCCAGCACAGTGGAGGGATGGGTGTTACTTACATGCGACTGCAGGGACCTGTCACAAGTGTTTTATGGACAATCAATACATGATTTCTCCCCTAAGAGCCCATTTCTCTCCCTCCTGCTTCTCAAGAGAGTATTATCACCCAGTAAGTGGGTCACTTGTAATTAATGAGGGTTATCAATAACGTTGGGTTTGCCCTGACCCCAGATCAGCTTCATACACTGCTTCAGTACCAACAGAGAGAGATCAGGTTTTATGGGTTTGTATTAAGCACCAATTTAACACTTAACACTCGTGAACACAAACACAAGGCGACAGAGCAGGTGACTGACGACAGGCTGTGTCTAACTGGTCGGGTGTGTGTGTGTGTGTGTGTGTGTGTGTGTGTGTGTGTGTGTGTGTGTNGGCTGTGTCTAACTGGTCGGGTGTGTGTGTGTGTGTGTGTGTGTGTGTGTGTTATTTTTAATGGGGCATCAATAGTTAACAGACGTCTCTCTTCATGTGGGAAGGAGTGGCATTACACGGTCACTGTCATCAAACACATTTTTGGGAAAATGTCTGTTGAAGACAGATGAGCTCAGCTCGCTAAGAGGAAAGCACCACCGCAACCACCGCATGGAGAATCTGTTAGACGCCAAGAAAGATGTCAAACAGAGTGGCTCTGTTCAACAACAATCACAGGGAGACCGTGTTTTATGTCCTCATGAGTCACCGCTCAGTTTGGCAAACAAGTGTGAAATGTTTTTTTTATCTAGAGAGACTTCTCAAGTGTCACAAAACCAAGGACTCGATCCACGTGTGAGAGCTCAGACTGCAGGGTGCAGTGTTGGGGAGAGGTGAAATACATGTTGTTAAACTCGGAGTGTAACGACATTTTGCAACAGCTCGCTCGTGGTTCAGGTGTGTTCACATTGAATAGTGAAGCAAACAGTTAAATTATTTTTGACATTTTATTGTATGGCTATAAAATAACAATAGTAAACGGAGTGATTCCACCTAACCAGTGTCTTGGTCACATGAGGGACACACAGTCCCAGAGGAGTGTAGTTAGGTAGTATGAGCAGGAAGACGAGGTTTCACTTTGAGTTATATGATGTAAATGCTTCTCCATCTGTGTCTCTGCATCCCCAGCAGGGTAGGAAGGGCTCCTTCTGCTCCCTAACCTGGCTGTTCCCCACTTCCTCCCGCATCATCGTCACCAATAATCCCTGGCTGCGATTGGTCCTCACCATGACGACCACTGCTCTCATACTCGTGATGGCCGTCTTCAACATGGTGAGAAGCCGCTCACAGGTTAAGGTGGTGTACACTGATGTGTTAGGTGACTGTGAAGCAGTATTGGTCCCTGCATGGTTACATGTGCCTGTAATTCATCGCTGTCTTTTAATTATGACACCAGTCCATACCTGCATGGTACGGAAGTCATACATAAATTAATAGTTGCTAAAAGCAAGTTTGAACTTTATCACAAGTACAGTTTATCTCCACAACTCATGTGGTGAAGTTGTAAATATTTTATTAGTAAACATTTTACTTGTGTTGTCATAGTGTTCATTGTTAACTCATCCTGTGAAGGTTGAAAGAATAAAATGAGTGTATGATGCCTTATAGCACAGATAGAGGCTTTATAGGAGGTGTAATTAAACTACATCCAGCTCTGATTATCTCTCTATCCAAACGTAGTTGAACAGTTTTATTAATTAAGAGTTCAATAAATTTAAAATCTCCTCTGTCTTCTGGACAAATCTTTACAACACAAACACAATGTAAATCACTTCTTGCTGCTGCGACAGTTCAGTGATTCATCCTTTTCTGTTTTGTTTATCAGTTCTTTGTGGAGGACCCTGGAGGATCCACAGAGGACCTCCTGACAACTCCTCCACCTGTGAATCTAACCAATGACAGCCTGTTGGACTACCTGGATGAAAACACAAGAGAAAGCAAGTTTTATCTGCCAGTAAGTAAAACAGGGAGGAGTCAGCACCAGTGTCCAAAACACAGCTTAAACTAGAAAAGTGCATTCAGTAGAGTGCAGATCTCGTTGTAGCGCTACGCCATCGACAACCTTTGTAACGCCAGCAGACGCACCACAGCATGTTTCAGAAGCATCCCTCGTACCTCCTCTATTTTTGAGGGAGCCGCAGCGTGTTGCACAGAGCAGATCGAGTCTAATATAATTATTAGAATAAATATATTTTTGGTAACTAAAACACAGCCACAAATCTTTGATCCATGTCGTTCATAACTGGACTTTTAATGGTATTAACTTTGTCGGTACTAGCTTACGGCACAACAAAGGAGAACATAACAATCAACCCAGTGATTTCCAGCATCAGACACCAATGAAAAAAGCCGTCCTTCCACGTCAGCATGATACGACTTTCACCTTCCCGTAAGATTGTAAAGCATAACGCTGTTCTTTTTTTACTAAACCCAACCACGTGCATGTGTTGACTAAACGTAACCACGTGTTTGTTGTTGAAGTAAAAAAAAAAAAACGTTAATTCGTGGTGTTGTACCAACATATTGAGTTTATTTTGAAAGAGATTATACAGGGTTTACACCTGGTGGAGCCAACCTGTTCCAGCTGACACTGAGTGAGAGGCGGGGTTCACCCTGGACCGGTCACCAGCCTAAAGGCTCTGACACACCAAGCTGACGGTCGGCCGTCGCCCAAAGTCGGGCCGTCAGTGAGTGTCTGTCGCCCTAGTTTTTGCTGTGTGTCCCGCACCGTCGGCACTTCGGCGTCGGCGTCGACGTCGACGGCTTTTTGGCCGATTGAGCATGTTGAATCGGCGGTGGAGCTCGTCGCTGAGAGAGATCACTCTGATTGGCTGTTCAGGTTTTATTCCCTCGCCCCTGTAGTGAGTGAATCTGCCTGTAGTGAAACCGGGGGAAACCGGTGCTTCCTCCTCAGGCTCCACTTCACTCAGCTGCCCCACAGACCCGCTGCTTCTTC
>NC_065527.1:3165163-3168129 GCF_006386435.1 Epinephelus moara
GTGTGAGTGAATCTGCCTGTAGTGAAACCGGGGGGAAACCGGTGCTTCCTCCTCAGGCTCCACTTCACTCAGCTGCCCCACAGACCCGCTGCTTCTTCCCACTTTAACCTGAATAACAAACCGGAGCTAGCTGGGAGCGGCTAGCGGTTAGCCGCAGCATGACTGGAGGGAAGCACAGCCAGTTAGCCTCCGTTTGCCTCTGAGCTAGCCCCGGCTCTCCGTTCGGATCCAACTGTTATTCAGGTTAAAGTGGGAAGAAGCAGCAGGTTTATCGGGCAGCTGAGTGAAGTGGAGCCTGCGGAGGAAACACCGGGACCGTCTGGATGTAATAGTCCGTGGAGGTGCTGCGGTGCTCGGCTGCACAGATAGGAAACCCCTCGGCTGACAGGATGTACCACTCTCTCACTCCGCTCTCTCTCACGCAGGCGCAGAACATACGTGCCACTTGGCCGTCGGATGTAGTCCGTGTATTTTGTTCAAATGCAACTGACACAGGGCGACGTGAGGCGACGTAGACGATGCAACAGTTGGCTTTCGTCGCCGCTAGTTCTTTGATGTCGGTTTGGTGTGTCCGCACCTTATCACAGGGCTGATACATAGAGACAGACAACCATTCACACTCACATTCACACCTACGGACAATTTAGAGTCACCAGTTAACCTGCATGTCTTTGGACTGTGGGAGGAAGCTGGAGCACCTGGAGGAAACCCACGCTGACACAGGGAGAACATGCAAACTCCACACAGAGGGGCTCCTCCATTCCTAGGTTTGAATCAGTTATCCGAAAATGTAAAATTTGAGATTTGTTAATGCAGATGGGTTAAAACCTCCTGACAGGCGTTTTCTGAAGCAGCATCTCTCCTTGCCATGACAGTATTTTCCATATGTATGAGGAAACTCATTCTTCTGTGCAGCCGTTTCAAAACTGTAAAGCTGATGACATAATTTCACATCAAGCCAGAAAAAAAATCACTCATCAGACAGCTTGGTGTGTGTTGTCGTCATCAGAGGCAGGGCACAAAAAGCTCAAGGCTTTCAGTCATTGTTCTGTTTGTCATTAATAAGGATGGCGGAGGCCTTCTCACCCTCGCTGTAGGCTCACAGATCTACCGTTTGTATCGTCCTGTGGTATTACATAAACATGTTGTGTAAGAATATTGACATGTCCTCATGTCAGTATTCAATCTGGAGTTCTGTTTGTGCTTCCTAACTACAGCATGTTGATGACTCACCGCTGTTCAAGCAGCACATTTACTGGAAACTCACATGAAGCTACATTTTGTTCCTTTGTCTACATCTTCGTCATCTGTCACTGAGGTCACACTGTGCCTCACCTCTTTGTCTCCGTCCACAGTACTTCATCTATTGCTGCATCCTGGGGCTGGTGTCATGCTCAGTGTTCCTGAGGATCAACTATGAGCTGAAGATGGTGGTGATGCTGGTTGCCGTGGTGATCTACAACATCATCATCCTCCAGACGCACGCCTCCCTGCTGGATGGATTTAGCAAAGCGCTGTACACTGCCGATACACTGGATAGGTACCTGCTAGCTGTGCACAAACACACACACACACACACACACACACACACACACATTGTAATAGAGGTAATAATTATTCGGCCCACCTAAGGTCAGGACTATCTGTCTGAAACCCTCTGACCCTGCAGCCTGCTGGCACCAGTTGAGCAGAGCCTATTAAAACCACTAATGAGACTGGACCCTGGTCTTGAGGGAAAGAGTATCGCTGAGGTAGTAACATCCTATAAGAGTGTCGATCAAGTGTAACCCTCGGAGACGAGGATGATGGGTGGCAGAGTGAGATACAGCAGTTTGTGTTGATGGAGCTGAATTCATCACATTTGACTGACAGCTGCAGGCTCACTGCAGGAGAAATCCCATTATGCACAAAGTTTTCAGAGCGGTAAGAAAGACGGAGAAGTGGCTTTGTTTCTTCCTCTCACCTTGGATTTATTAGCATGAAGACGCATCAACAGAACTGTTCAACAGTGCTGAATAAAAAGTAAATAGACTAAGAAATCAATGTTGTGTCCTGACAAACTCACACTGAGCGAGCCGCCTGTTAATGACGCTGTGGGCTAATGGGCATGTAGCTACTTCCATGTTTCAGATGATACGTCATGTTTGTAGTCGACCAATGAAGATGAGTTTACATATCACCTTGGGTTCGTCCTTCACCTTCTCAAAATGATCCCACACTTTGGATTTCCTGCCCGACATGTTATTAACTAGCCTGTGGAATAACCGCAGGTACCAGCCCTGGACATTAGGGGCTGGACACAGACAGGACTTATTAGCACGATCACGTCACTGTTGGTTTTGTTTTTTTGATGGGATTGGCTGATTAAACAATACGACTAGACTCTGACATCAGATGATTACCAGTGTAATAACTGATAATGTCTTCTCTCTCTCTCTCAGTTCATTATGCTTTATTGGCCTGAGTGTAACAAAGACAATATTGCCAAAGCGTGCAGTAATAATCTCTCTCTGCTTGTCCAGACCAGGAGTGCTGAAGGATCTGAAGACGATGGGCTCTGTGTCTCTGTTCATCTTCTTCATCACCCTACTGGTGTTAGCCAGGCAGGTCAGTATTCTCCTTAAACTGGCCACACTAACATAACGAGACATCTGTGTAATAGATATATATATATACACTCACTAGTCACTTTATCAGGTACACCTGTTCAACTGCTCGTTAACACAAGTAGCTAATCAGCCAATCACGTGGCAGCAATTCATTAACATTTAGTCATGTAGACATGGTGAAGACGAGCTGCTGAAGTTCAAACGGAGCATCAGAATGATGAAGAAAGGTGATTGAAGTGACTTTGAACGTGGCATGGTTGTTGGTGCCAGACGGGCTGGTCTGAGTATTTACTGGGATTTTCAGCACAACCATCTCTAGGGTTTACAGAGGATGGTCCCAAAAAGATCAAATATCCA
>NC_065527.1:3168384-3174267 GCF_006386435.1 Epinephelus moara
GAAAATGAGTTCACTGTACTCCAATGGCCTCCACAGTCACCAGATCTCAGTCCAATAGAGCACCTTTGGGATGTGCTGGAACAGGAGATTCTCATCATGGATCAACTGTGTGATGTCATCATGTCAGTATGGACCAACATCTCTGAGGAATGTTTCCAGCACCTTGTTGAATCTGTGACACCAAGAATTAAAAAGGGGGTCCAACCTGGTACCAGCAAGGTGTACCTAATAAAGTGGCCGGTGAGTGTATGTATCTTACAGTAGTCAGTCATTCAATGCTGTGACAGAATGTTTTCTACTGAAAATCTCTGCATGAGGTGAAATGCATTTTTGAGACACTCAATACCAGTGAAATTAAAACGATCTTCACTCCTTTATAGAACAAAATTTGGAAGCGATTAAAACTGTGTTCAAGGTTTTGGCTCAAAACACTCAACGAGCAAAGTGCTTGTTAAGGTGGACGTCTTTGAAGCGTTGGAGCAGCCGGCCTGGCCCACTGCCTCCATCTCCTCTGTGTCCACCACCCTCATGTCATACGAGAGCTAAACTCAGCTGACACAGATTTGCTGTGCGTGTTCTGTCTTTTTTGGGGCACCATCCATCATCTCTGACCCCACAACAGATGTTCTGGAGAGAAAGACTCCCCCAGAGCTTCTGTACCCAAAACCGGGGCTCCCCTGAGAGCTGCATTTGATCCAAACAGCTCTGTGTTGTTCTCATTCTGGGTCACTGTCACCAGGAGGGAGGGGAGCGTTTGTTTTGGAAACACAACTTTTGCTGCGGTAAACTCTTTGTTGCTGTCATATCTTATTCTGGGCTGCGCTCTTATCAAGGTCTTTCAGGGGTAATTGGATTCGTCCTTCTGGATGCAGTTTGGGTTTAAATTAGTGCAGCGAAATGCGTCATCAGTTATCTTCAAAATAATTCTGGAAGCAGGTCAAAAGGTGTGAGAGGTGGCGGCACCCGAAGCCCTCGACGCAAATCGATGGCGGATGTGAGGGCACGAGGCCTACCAGCATCCTCTCTACATGCTTTTATGCTGCTATTAACAAATTTGCCTTGCAAAAATTTTTATCGTCGACCCTAATGAGCCCATTTCCAGCCATTTAGTCAGAGGGAGGAGAAAGCAGGTTAGGAGAACGAATGCATCTGTAATCCATCCCTCAAGAACAGATGCGCGATGGAGCAAAGCTCATTTACAGGCTTGTTAGCTGGTTTCTAAACGGCCTACTTTCTAGAGTCCACGAGGCACTGAAAATTCCTCTCTGCACAACAGACGCACATGTACACATATACGAATGGTTCAGGCTAACCATCCTCTCTATCCCATCTATGTTTCTATTTCAGCCTCAGGCTATCAACACTCCAGCACAGAGCAGGACGAGCCTACACTGTTGGAGTCGTCTAAATTGGCACCACTTTCATCTCAAGGGAAAAATATTCAGTGCACACATTCATCATCCCGACCGCTAACTACACACATGAAATGTAACTCACAGGAGACGCTCCCACATACATCCATACACACACTGTAGTGACCAGCCCACAGGTAGCCTGGAGCTTCACATATATACAGGGATAATGATGGTGTGTTCAGGGGACCATGTCTCCTGCACAAACACACACTCCTGAGATGTTTTGACCCCGATAGATAGAAACCGCCTGAAGCATGAACAACCCAAACATTAATGGAGAAAAAAGAAGCAGTGGCTAGATTTTATGCAAAACAGTCTGCTTATGATTTCCTTGAGCAACGAGAGCGCAGCTTCTCACACGGTTTCATCGTCCTCCTTATTGGGACATTAATTTTCTATGAATACCAAGCAAACTGTTTAGTTTCACTTGGTTAGGTTTCTCATGAAATCCTATACATTTTCCATTTGGTGTGAAATGATTTAAACAGAATGTAGGCGGCCGAGCTCTCATATCATGGACACATTTCTGTAGCTGGAGGACGTCTGAACCTGCGGTCTGAATCATATATCAGAATTTCACTGTCAGTTAAAACTGGAATCATTTCTTGATCTCAGCGTAGGTTTCTTCTGTGGCCTGAAGCTTTGGAGCCGAGTGCTGGGTGTGAATGACACAGGTGTCTCTTTACTCTGTGTCCTCCTGTAACAGAATGAATATTACTGTAGGTTGGACTTCCTGTGGAGGGACAAGTTCAAGAGGGAGTGTGAGGAGATCGAAACCATGGAGAACCTCAACCGGGTTCTTCTGGAGAACGTCTTACCCGCCCACGTCGCTGAACACTTCCTGGGACGCAACTGGAAAAATGAGGTGAAAAAATGACTTGAGAGAAGACGACACAGTCTTAAATATATTTCTGTGGTCTCACTGTGTTTATGTTGGGTTGTGGCACTAATGTTTTTTTATTTCGATAAATTAAAGGAATAGTTTGACATTTTGGGAAGTTTGTTTTTTGCTTCCATAAAGATGATAATTTCTTTACAGTGAAAATGTAGCCAGTTAGCTTAGCTGAGCATATAGACTGTATAAATAATGGATGAGCTCACCCATTGGTTTGTGGACTCCTGTTTTGAAGCCTGAATTTTCTGGAAATTTTTGGAGCCAGACGTGACCAAATTTGGACCAGAGGGTGAAGATAATCTAGCTAGCTGCTAGCGTAGTTAGCACAGTGCATTTTTGGCTAGGGTTAAGTGTGATTGGACTAATGATAACGCCGATTTTTGCCAGAGAAAAATAGGCTTAAACCAATTAAAACAAAATGTACTTACCAGAAAAGCTGAACTGAATATCAGACCTGTATGACATCATATACTATTTCTGCAGTTTATTCTGCTTGCTGCTTCGCTATTCTTGGCAAGACCCGCCCTACTCTGCCTCTGATTGGCTACACTTCTTGACGCGTCTCTCGCATGTCTTGTCCTTAGACAAGATGCAGACATATTTAGTGGACTTGCAGTGGACACCAGAGAAATAGACACAACAAGGGCCGAGAAATGAGCAGAGAGACAGAGAACAGTATGATGAAGGAAGAGATGATGTCACGTGTTATTTGCAGGACATGTTCATGTTGTTATGCCCAAAAAAGTTTTTATTTAGGTGTTATTATTTATTTTTATTGTTTATATTACTGTTCTTTTATTCACTAAAAAATATATTTTGGAATTCTGTTTTTGAATTAGTGACAGAACCAGAGAGCCAACTGAAGGAGGCTGAGACAGAGAAATGTGTTAAGCGGGAAGAGGAGAGAGAAAGACAGAGATCAATAGATTGACTGATGATGTCACGTCATTGGAGGATGTGTTCAAATGTCTTCAAAAAATTGATTTAGAGTAACTTGTAGCTTAGCTCACTACATTTTCCAAGTATCTTGCCCAACACTGGATAATCCTACGTAAGCTAACCAATGTTGCGACTTATCAATGAATGGCACCGACCTGTCACTCAAAGCAGCCACACCATGCGTAACTTTAAGCCTCGATAAAATGTGTTATATAAAAATTCAGCCCCGCACAGTTGTCATGAATGTTGAAATTAGCTACAGAACCAAAAACTATTTTTTGTACCAGGCTGTAAACATGTTTATTTCTGCTGTTGAGTTTGACATTTTAACCTGGGGGTCTATGGGGATTGACTCACTCGTGGAGCCAGCCTCTAGTGGACATGAGAGGAACTGCAGTTTCAGGCACAGCAATGTGACATTTTTCCACTTATTATATTTCTTATTATTTCAACAAACATTCAACATGCACCAGAAAGGATTTTGTTACCTTAAGACAGAGCCAGGTTGTTTCCTCCTGTTTCCATGTGTGTTTGTGCTAAGCTAAGCTAACTGGCTGCTGGCTGTATCTTTATATTCATCGTACGGACATAACAGTGATATCAACCCTTTCATTTAACTCTGCAAGAAAGCAAATAAGTGTATTTCTCACACTGTAGTTAAATATATGAGATTAAATCTACATATTCTGTATGTGCTGTTAATTCAATGTTGCATGCTTCATTTCCTCTCCCAGTTTGATTTAATAAACATCATTTCTTTTCTCATTTATAGTTGCACTCTTCATGCTGCTGCTGTTACAGACTGTCCCTTCATACATGCTGTAATTGATGTGACCTTCCTGCCGAACACGCCTTCCATTCCCATATTAACTCGTTCCTGTACTTTTTTGTTACTCACTGACTCTGCTCTTGCTCTCTTTGCCCTGATGAATGCTGTTACTATCCTGCAGCTGTGGCGACCCACAGTCCCCACAGAGATGATTAAAGCTTCATTTCATTTGTGTAAAGATCCGGTCTCATTGGTCGGTGTTTGATATTCAGCTCATAGATCACTGAAACCACAGAGCGTTAAACTTTCTTCCAGCAGTGTCCCATCGATACAACACATCCAGCTGTTATCTTCTTCTCGCCTGTTATCAGGACCTTTATCATCAGTCCTACGAGTCAGTGTGTGTGATGTTCGCCTCCATCCCAGACTTCAAAGAGTTTTACACTGAGTCCGATGTCAATAAGGAAGGACTGGAGTGCCTCCGTCTTCTCAACGAGATCATAGCGGACTTTGATGAGGTAAAGCCCTCTCACTCTGATGATCCTGGCTCTTTGACAATGTGAGAAAAAATCCTGCTTTTTAAGAAGCAGCCACACTGAGTGATTACACTCTGAAGTAAAGGAAGTAGCAGACAGATGTGGCTGTGTTTGGCTGAGATCTGGTGTTATGTGCCCTCATGTGTGTGTCATGTCATGTCATGTGTCCTCAGCTGCTGTCCAAACCCAAGTTCAGTGGAGTGGAGAAGATAAAGACCATTGGCAGCACCTACATGGCTGCAACTGGACTCAATGTCACACCGGGACCAGAGTGCACACAGGCACGCTTTAACACACACACACACTCACTGTCACACACATGCACACACACACATCGCAGGGACAGCTCCACAGTGTTTAATGCCTCCTCCACACTGATTATGAGGTCAAAGCTCCACCTGCCCAGCTCATGTTTGATAATAGAGGACCAGACAAAGACCAGGAGACGTTTTGCACATGCTCACCTCATCTCAGAGTGCCAGAAGTGTTTTGGCAGCGCGCAGTCATATTCAATCAATGTGTCATATTTCATTTATGGTCACAAAACAGGATGAAGCTTTAGCATCAAAGTATTTATTGCTGTCCAGATACATTTGGGCGCTTTGTGTGGGTTGCCCCTTAAAATATGCTTCACATAATATTGAAACATCAGTGATTCATTACTACACTCATCTGAATGCATCAGTGTTGTGACTGGAAGCAAAAAAGATCATCACTCATGTGGCAACAAAACATTGGTTTTGAAAACAAATCTCAGTTGGTCGGAAATCTGCTTAATTGACCTTTTGCTAAACACCCACTCCGCCTTAGTCACTGTTGCAACAACTTGCAAGCTTTTCATTCTAGCATGACGCATAATGCAGTTTACATCAGCCCCTTTTACACAGAGGTGGCGCTACAGCGACACTATGAAGTCGCTTCTTTACGCCGCCTTTGCATTTTTACACAGAACCAAATGACGGCAGCATCATGCAGCTCCAGTGTGTAATTTTAGACAGCATGCCGGCATCGCCGAATCAAGAGAGGCATGATGGGTGTGATATGTAAAGGCCCTGACACACCAAGCCAACAGTCGGCCGTCGACCAAAGTCGGGCCGTTGGTGAGCGTCTGTCGGCCTAGTTTTTGCGGTGTGTCCCGCACCGTCAGCGGCTTTTCGGCCGATTGAACATGTTGAATTGGCGGCGGAGCTTGGTGAGAGAGATCACTCTGATTGGCTGTTCAGGTTTTATTCCCTCGCCCCTGTAGCGAGTGAATCTGCCTGTAGTGAAACCGGGGCTAACCGGTGCTTCCTCCTCAGGCTCCACTTCACTCAGCTGCCCCACAGACCC
>NC_065527.1:3174521-3186515 GCF_006386435.1 Epinephelus moara
ACATTAAACATGGCTTAATAGCGACAATTTCAAACACAAGTACACAAATCTGCTTCACTATAACTCGCAGCATTCACAGACAAACACTTGTCTTTATCTAGACACATTTTCCCCACAAATACAACATGCTAACGTTATTAGCACAAGCCTATAGCATTTTACATTGTATAAATTAGCCTAGCAGCTAGCAGACTTTTCCTCTCCTCATATAAAGCCCGTCACTGAGGTCACACATCTTATTTTCTCCCTCTGCCTTCCCCTCAGGAACACGACAGACAGTACATGCACATTGGCAGCATGGTGGAGTTTGCCTTTGCTCTGGTGGGGAAGCTCGATGTCATCAACAAACACTCCTTCAACGACTTCAGACTCAGAATTGGTGAGAACATTTCCTTCTGAGCATAAACATGATTTTGTTTTTCCTGCGTGAGAGCAAAAGTTAAAACTGATGACACGTAATTATGCAAAAGAATGAGTCATGTCATCGTTGTCATTTCTTTGTTTTTGGCAGGTATAAACCACGGGCCAGTGATTGCGGGGGTCATCGGGGCCCAGAAACCTCAGTATGACATCTGGGGAAACAGTGTGAATGTGGCCAGTAGGATGGAGACCACGGGGGTACTGGGAAAAATACAGGTGGGATCCCCGACAAAATACAGACGCAGGTCTCTCAGTGTGCCGGTGAGCTTCTTATTGTAGTTGTGTCTTTCTTTCTGTGCAGGTAACAGAAGAGACAAGTCATATCTTATCATTGCTGGGGTACATGTGTTCATGTCGTGGCATCATTAACGTAAAGGGCAAAGGAGAGCTGAAGACCTACTTTGTTCACACTGAGATGACCCGATCGCTGTCACAAGGGACTGTGATGCCTTGAACATGCCGCACTAACCCAACGAGTAAGACTTGAGAACACGATCTCACACACAAAGTGGCTGTAGAAGTGATTTGTCATGCTCCGTAACAAAAACCCATTACCAGCAGCCTGCAGTACGATGAGTAGACAATTGTTGAGAACCAGTTTTGTCCTTAGCAACACAATGTAAAGCAGGCCGAGGTGCACCGCCATAGTCCTTCAACGCTGCACTAGTGTCAAGTGTTACAAGGACTTTGCTCTGAAGAGTCTCTTCAGTGTCTAAAGGAGTGCCTGACTACAGAGAGGTCTGCCACATTAGTGCAGCTCTCAAGGACCGCAGTCACCCATCTGTACAGTAGTAGTGGTGTGGAGCTAATTACCCACGCCAGCCAGTGTTGCAGTGCTTCAGAGCCTTATACTTGAGCAAACTGAGCTGCCTGCCGAGCTGTGTTAGTTTTTTATATCTTTGGCACTGTGAGCCGGTTTGTTCCATTTTATTCCAAACGGATGTTACAATAGTTTATTGTCATATAGAGCAAGTGGTGCCAAGAAATGGCCAGTGTGATGGGTAGTGTGCCAAAACCTGTGAATTGTATTTATAGCTTTAGAGCTGCGTTTGTGTCCCACTGAAGCGTCGGTGGACTCAGGCACAAGATTCAAGAGGAAAGTAGAGGTTTCTTTTTTATAATCCATCTGGAACCAAACCAACAGCGACGTGTGTAAATGTCCACTGCCATCCTTTTGTTATTCATTAAACATTTGTATATAAATTGACTTCCTCCGTCTTTGTGTGTTTGTTTTTGCAGCACGAACAACCCAATCACCAGAGGAAATGTTTGCACTGTACGTTTCTGCAAACCATGATTATGTCACACTTGCACGTTATTATGGAGCAAATACGTTGAAATTTTACCATTCAACAACTCTATGGTTAACGCATAGTTAGGAAAAGCTCATGTTCTGGCTTAAAATACCTGGTTTTAGGAGCACAATCCCGGCAGGATGAGCAGGCATGTGTCGGTAAGAAACAACAGCTTTTCATGCCGTTATCCAGCAGCAGGAAATGCAGTGATCTCTATGTGAAAAAACAAAACAAAAAAACAACTATATTTATTGGCACTGCAGTATCTCTGCCAATGGAGCAGGAAAAAACACAGGAAAAACACAGATGGGTCTCTGCAAAACACCAAATTTTGATGTCTAAAAAAGCTGCTGGAAAGACACAAATGGATCACTACAAAATGCCCACTTTTGAAATCTAAAAATCCACTGTAAAAACACAGACTGGTTGCTACAAAACACCCACTTTTGAAGCTTAAAAAGCTGCTGGAAAAAACAGGTTGCTAAAAAAAAACCACAATTGGACCCTTAAAACCCGCTAGAAAAACACAGGCTGGTTGCTACGAAACACCAACATTTGAAGCTTTAAAAGCTGCTGGAAAAACACAGACAGGTCACTACAAAACACCCACTTTTGAAGCCTAAAAAGCTGCTGGTAAAAAAGATTGCTACAAAATGCCCACTTTTGCCGCTGAAAAAACACTGACTGGTTGCTACAAATTGCCCACATATGAAGTCTAAGAAGCTCCTGGAAAAACACTGATGGATCGCTACAAACACCTACTATTGGACCCTTAAAATCCGCTGGAAAAACACAGACTGATTGCTACAAAATGCCTTCTTCTGAAGCTTTAAAAGTCGCTGAAATAACACGGACTGGTTGCTACAATGCCCACTTTTAAAGCTGTAAAAACCACTTGGAAAATCATCATAGACAGATCGCTACGAAACACCAACATTTGAAGCCTAAAAGGCTGCTGGAAAAACAAAGATGGATGCTACAAAACACCCACGTTTAAAGCTTTAAAAGCTGCAGGAAAAAAACAGACAGGTCACTACAAAACAAAACATTTGGCGGCTAAAAAGTCGCTGGAAACACAGGAATGACTCGCTAAAACACAACGATTTTGTTGTTTGTTGGCCTCTAACAGTGGCCTGCAGCTTGGCAGACGTTTCGCCTATGTGTCTTACCATCCACCATCCCTCCACCTAGAGATGACAAAATCTGCTCAAATACTATGTCACTTTAGAGACGTTGATATGATATGTATGAAACGTGCAAATGTCACGTATTCATGGTTTGTGGAAAAGTACAAGCTCAACATTTCATTCTGGCGACTGGGCTGGCATGAAAGACATTCACAGGATGTGCTCATAATAAAGGAGCTTGTAAGATTATTGGTTGGAACGATCAGAGACACAGGTTTTCATTTGGCAGATGTATTTATTGTATTCATCCAACATGCCAGAATACATGACTAATACTGGTCCCTATTTTTACACCACCTCTAATACCAGTATGAACCATCTCTTTAACAGTACACCATCTTTCTTCCCCGAGCATTTGATTGCCATTTTGAGAGATACACTATATGGACACACGTATTCGGACACCTGACCGTTACACCAACAGGGACTGTGATGACACTGTATTCAAACACATAAACTTCAATATGGAGTTGGTCCCTTTTGCAGCTGTAACAGCTTCAGCTCTTCTTGGAAAGCTTTCCACAAGATTTTGGAGTGTTTCTGTGGGAATTTGTGCTGAGTCATTCTGTAGAGCATTGATGAGGTCAGCTGATGTTGGACGAGAAGGCCCAGCTCGTAATTATCTCCATTCCAGTTCATCCCAAAGGTGCTCGATGGGGTGGAGGTCAGTGCTCCATGTCTGTATAGTCCTTGCTTTGTGCTCTGCGGCACAGTCATGTTGGGATAGAAAAGGGGCGTCCCCAAACTGTTGCCACAAAGTTGGAAGCAGAGCATCGTCCATCATGTCTTGGTATGCTGAAGCATTACGACGGTCCTTCACTGGAGACAAGGGGCCGAGACAAAACCCTGAAACACAGCCCCGTACCATCATCCCTCCTCCACCAAACTTCACTGGTGGCACAAAGCAGTCAGGCAGGTAATGTTCTCTCTGCATCCGCCAAACCCAGAGTCACCTATCTGACTGATTACAGTGATTCGTCACTCGTCAGTTTCCACTGCTCCACAGTCCGGAGTCAGTGTGCTTTACCCCACTCCATCCGACGCTTGGCATTAGACTTGGTGATGTGAGGCTTGCATGCAGCTGCTCGGCCTTGGAAACCTCCTGCTGCACAGTTTTTGTGCTCACATTAACGCCAGTGGAAGCTCAGAACTCGTCAGCTCTGGAATCCGCAGAGCGTTGGCGACCTTTACGCACCATGCGCCTTAGCAGACGTTGACCCCGCTCTGTGGTTTCACCTGGTCTTCGCTTCGTGGCTGAGTTGCTGTTGTTCCTAAACGCTTCCACTCTCTAATAATATCACTTACAGCTGACATCACGTTCACGAACTGTCTTATTGCAAAGGTGGCGTCCTATCATAGTACCACGCTTGAAGTCACTGCGCTCTTCAGAACGACCCATTGTGTATCACAAATGTTTGCAGATGGAGACTGCAGGGCGAGGTGCTTGATTTTATTCACCTGTGGCAACGGGTCTGATTGAAACACCTGAATTCACTCATTAACAGGTGTAGCCAAATACTTTTGTCCATATAGTGTACACTTATTTTTGATCTGGCGGTTTGACACCACTCTCATATATATATATATCCAAATCTCTGCCACGAAGCAAATTTCTCACAATGTTGAACTATTTACTATCAATATGTCCTCTGGATTACAAATACCATCATCGCTGTTAACACTCAGTATTCTTTGTATAAATACACAGTGTATTGCATTTCTAAATATTTAAAAAGTTTAAACATTCACAAATGATTTGCACAGCAAACACACACAGTAATAATAAAGTCTCTATACTGCACTGAGCTCTGTTTGGTGCAGGACTCCACAGAGGAATCTGTTGGCCGAGGTGTGAAACCATTGTTTCATAAAGGCTTTTGTGAACCACCATTTATGCGACATTTACATTTCACTCGGCTCTTTTTTCTCTTCCTCCTCTTTGAACGCCACCTTGTGTATTAGCTCCTGATCCTCTTAAATAAACACTGAACTTCTAACACCAAACACATTCAAATACTGTATCGTTTCTAAGAATAAATGGTCTATTTCTGCCAGAGTACAAAGGCAGGAGCAAATGAGATACTGTACATCTGTGCTCTGAAAAATCCTATTATGTAGGAGGTTGGTCTCAGTTGCGTGGGTTCAGAATTTATACACAAAAAGAATCCGAGAACTTGCAAAACAAAGAGGTTAGTGATGCAGAGAGAGAGAACGGTATTTACACAAAGGGAACAAAAAGAGGAGAAATCAAATACAGGCAATGTGGTAAATATGGATATGAATGATTGTGGGTTTGGGTGAAGCTCTTTGTAACTTCTACAGCTGATGTCACAACATTCTCACTCAGACCTCATCACATACTGACGTTTGGTCATGGACTTTCCACGTCCACATATGACGTCCAAGGAACTCCTGTATGTTGTATTTTGTAGATTCTCTCATGTGTCGTGTCTGATTGTACTTCCTGTTTTTGTGTGTTTTCTGTCCCACCTGTCTCGTTAGTCCCTCCCTGTTCCCAGAGTCTTCCCTTCACACCTGTTCTGTATTAGTCTTGTGTGCTCCACCCTTGTTGTCAGCCAATCCCCATTTCCTTCCTTTGCCCATGTCCTCCTCCTCCAGCTGTGTCTCGTTCTTCTGATTAGTTTTCTGTGTATATATACCTGTGTGTTTCCCTTTGTCAGTCTGTCTATGCTCATCCTGTGCTCATCCCTGTGTTCTTGATGTCGTCCATGCTCTGTGTCCTGCCTGATATCTTGTGTTTGGATTCATTTGTTCATTTGTTTGGAGTTCATCGTGTTTTTCCTGGTTGATTTTCAGTTTGGTTTTTGTTCAGCTTTCATTTGGACTTTCAGTTGCCTGCTGTATCTGGACGTTTTCTGTCGGCTGAATTAAACCTCGCCTTTTTTAAAAACGTAAACTTGCCTGTTAGTGTGCATTTGGGTCCTCCTTGAACTGACACGTGGTTAAGTTTAGGAATAAAGAACAGGGTTTGGCTTTAGAATGTTACGGGACGTGGGTGAAAATCTGTGTTTTCTTGGACACATCCACCACCTCTCTCCATCTCTTTCGTCCTTGTCCCGCCACTTTCCCCCCTGACACCGCCAGGCGCTATTATACTATAACGGCAACCGGCCGCGTATCATGCCGGCCTTACAGGATGTCTTTTTCTTTGCTTCTGACGCCACAAGTCACTGCCCAAGCGCCGGATTTCGACGGGTTCGGAGTGAGATCGGGCTCGATGTGAATTAATCTTAGTGCCTCCGACAGTAAACTGGCAGGATTTCACCAATGAACATGCCGTGCTCACTGCCTTCTTCCCATGTTTTTGAAAGAAGTCAAGCCTATATGCTCAGGTTTCAAAGGGTTAAAACACCGCCCGTAAAATTGAGTGGCGTTAAAAACTAAAAAGTCTCAGACCTAACTTGCCTGAAGCTTCAAGAACCCTGTCAGTTTAAGGATTCACCGTATGCCTGACATCCACAATACTCAGTCTCTTAATAAAAGCAACTTATGTACTGACAGCAGAAATCCGAACACGAAGACTGATCTTTGATATCATGAGCAATATGGAGCAGCAATAACTGGAAGACGTGTTTGGATTTATAGACTGTCTGCTCCACCTGAACCTTTGAATGACGCTCATACTGATGGAGTGATTTCAGCCTCAAATGTTCCCCAAGCTTCCAGGAAAATGTCACCATCTCCATATTTCCTGATTTATTCTTTTAAAGCTTTGGACAGATCATATTTCACTTCGAAAAACTGTTTGTGCCTTGCAAAGTACCAGAATATTAAACAGTAATACGTCATAATTAAATGTCATCTGAATAAACGATGACTGGAATGTTTGATGTTTGGGATTTTTTTTATCCATCAAGAAATCTGCACATCACAACGCTGCTTTATTGCTGTCACAGTTCATTTCTTCCTGTTGAAGCCTTCAGGGGCCACTGGTCCATATAATTCGGACTCACTCCAGACGATCCCAGTCCTGTGTGTGTCATCGTTTAGCTTACACACACGAGGGTATCGCTGACCTCTTCTGTACTCCTCGAGGACGGGATGACGACCGTACTCTGACGAAGCGCGCAGCGGCACCGCTCTGGACTTCTCCTAAGGTTGAACAGGACAACAAGGTCGACAGACAGAACACATGTCAAAGTTATCCTCAACAGTTTGAGATTAACGCAGGGACCACCACCTTTGCTCTTGTCTGAGTTACCGTTCGAGTTGGGCGTATCTTCCTGTAACCGTGTCTTGGTGAACACAAGCAGGTTTTTCTTCTGCTCTTGTTTGGACTTAGAGTTGCCTCCCTGTACTGGATGTTTTCGACCAACTGCATTAAAGCTCGCTTTTTGTTAGAAACTCAAACTGTCTGTTGGTCTGCATTTGGGTCCTCCTCTGAACTGAAACGTGACACAGGTGATGTATGACTGCACTTATTGCTTCTGTTCTGATGTATCACTGTGGTATAATTTTTAAATGTGCAGCAGAACATGATTTTATGAAGCCATAATCACTGCAGCTGAAGGAAAAAGTACTTTTACTCTGTCAGAGGTGAGATGAGAAGATGATTGTTCCTCCCTCTCTGCTGTAAGCCTCATTCTGCCTCTTCATTTCACCACATGTAATAAGGTACAATGTTGGCGGGATTGAAAATTGCCCCGACAGATGAACTAGTAGCTCACACCCCCATAATGTTTTATTAGGAATAACTGGAGTACATGTGTCACTCAGTGTGACCCGGGGAAGCAGTGTGTCTCACTGAGGTCAGGCTCACTGTCTGCAGACATGACCCCACCTGCAGATTTTCATACGTCTTAGGGACAAGAAATAACACGCTGCCATTATCCTCGGATTAGCTGATACAATAAATCGTTTTTAATTTACAATGAAATGTGAATTCCAGATCAGAAACAGCCTAATTCAGCAGGAGCTGTTGCCGCCGCTGACAGTCCACCCCTCGACTCACAGTAATTACAAGCTCTGCAGTGTGTGCGGCTGCTTTGTTCAGCGCCCTCTCTGCTTCCTGTGACCCAGAAACTCGGTGCGTGCTCGTTTTCTTGACATGAATAATTCCTCCGTGGAGATGGAACGGCTTCAAAAGGAGCCTTAAACAAATGTCATCACATTTAGATGACACCATGTGCGGCAGACTTATGAATATGGAACATTTTGAAACATATATTTTTCATTAGATGCCGACGTTATTAAACACGTTGCCAATATTATCCAAAGCTTCTGTTTGCAACAATAAGCTCCAGTAAACACCAGGGGAAGGTGTTATGAGCTGAGTGGAGTCGCTCTGCTGATAATGTACTGCTCTGGGATCTGTGTGCCAAGTGTGTAGGTGGTCAGTGCTGTGAGGCAACGTTCACTGATGTCATCGCTGGAGAAGTAATGAACTGTAATTCATAACATTAACTAATAATAATAACATTAGTTCAGCAATACATCTTCCTGTAAAGCAAAGTTTACCTTCATATGCACGTTTCATCTAAAGACGTAAGAGACTGGGACATTGTTGCTGCCTCCATCCCAGGAGGATTAATCTCCAACATGTTATGTCCAGTGGGGAACATGATCAAAGAAAGTCATCCCTGATAGCGTAGTAGCCGACCTGAATCACGTCATCTTCTCCAGGTCTCGGAAAAACATTGTATCACGCAGCTTAGAGGCACAAGATGGTGGAGTCTACTGTTTCCATTGGAGGAGGATTCTCCTGCAAGCTCTTAGGGAGGTGAATGAAATCACATATGCTTGTTTCACCAAGACATGATTATTGTCTTCAGGTATACCCAAAACGGCGATCACTGGGATGGCTCAACTGTTAACTCTGATATCTGATATAACCTTAAGGCCCGGACACACCAAGCCGACGGTCGGCCATCGGGCCGTCAGTGAGCATCTGTCGGCCTAGTTTTTGCGGTGTGTCCCGCACCGTCAGCACTTCGGCGTCGCCAACTTTTTGGCCGATTGAGCACGTTGAATCGGCAGCGGAGCTTGTCGGTGAGAGAGATCACTCTGATTGGCTGTTCAGGTTTTATTTCCTCGCCCCTGTAGCGAGTGAATCTGCCTGTAGTGAAACCGGGGCTAACCGGTGCTCAGGCTCCCCTAGCGGTTAGCAGCAGCATGACCGGAGGGAAGCACAGCCAGTTAGCCTCCGCTAGTCTCTGAGCTAGCCCCGGCTCTCCGTTTGGATCCAACCGGAGCACCGAGCCCTGGTTTGTTATTCAGGTTAAAGTGGGAAGAAGCAGCGGGTTTATCGGGCAGCTGAGTGAAGTGGAGCCTGCGGAGGAAACACCGGGACCGTCTGGATGTAATAGTCCGTGGAGGTGCTGCGGTGCTCGGCTGCACAGATAGGAAACCCCTCGGTTGACAGGATGTACCACTCTCTCACTCCGCTCTCTCTCACGCAGGCGCAGAACATACGTGCTACTTGGCCGTCGGATGTAGTCCGTGTAGTGTGTTCAAATGCAACTGACACAGGGCGACGTGAGGCGACGTGAGGCGACGTGAGGCGACGTGAGGCGACGTAGACGACGCAACACTTGGCTTTCGTCGCCGCTAGTTCTTTGATGTCGGTTTGGTGTGTCCGCACCTTTAGAAGAAGTGATTCCAACAGTCAGCCAGTTTTGGGCATGACCAGATTACAGGCTGATAATAAGCATGAGACACTTCAGAACCAAAACAGTACCTAACGTGTGGTCATTACCTCCTCGTAGATGTGCAGTCCTCTGCCTTTATAGTGTTTCCTGTTGTCTCGGGTCAGTTTGGGATCGTAACCCTCTGGCGGGGGAAGGATTTGGTCGTTCGTGGAGACTTGTGGGGCCTACCAATGGAGAGGCAAGTGTTAATCATTCAGAGCCTGTCCTCAGACAGAAGGGGATCATTTAACAGGACTCTGGGGACGGTGCAAGATGGAACCGTGAAGAAGCCAATAATCACAACAATCTCTTCTCCAAAGTGGCTCAAGGTACGAGTAAACAAGTAAACAGGCACCAAGTGATCATTTAGAGAACCTCACATTGTACTCAGGGTTTACTCTGCGTTTTTCCATCAGCCCTACAAATAAACAGTTGTTTGTCTCAGTTGTTTGTTTAAATAATGCTGGAGTGACTTGGAATTTTATTTCCAGAATTTAAGTGAAGAAGATAACTGTTCTTTAATAAAAGGCCTACGTGGGACAGAGGAGGAAAGAGATCATATAAAGATATAACAGGCTATTTTAACATCTTCAGACGAGGACAGTAACTCAGCGTGAGAAAGTTTAACACACCAGCCAGCACTTTTTAATAAACCAGCCAGATGAGACAGTTCTGGAGGAAAGTCAGGGTCAGTCTGAGACTCAAACTGCAGGAGGGAGAGCAATTATACTAGTTAGTGAAATACTGAGACAGTCTAATGAGTCAAAGAACTTTAATATATTTAATAGTTAGCACAGGAAGCACAGAGCACATGATGATGAAGGTCAGATGCCTCATGAAGAGCCTGATGGGATGCTGTGTGTGTGTGTACAAGGGGTGTGCCGTATCATCTCATTCACAATAACACCGCGCTATAATCTTTAATATGATATGAAAAATTCAAGCCATGGTACCCACGATATTTGGACTTGGACAATCATGGCTGAAGGTGAAATGATGAGCGACTCCTCTGTGGTTCCAGTAAAAAGAGGAGCAGCTTCAGTAGTGTGGAATAAACTGTGGCGTCCTGAATGTTTTCCTTCTCTTAGCGCTCAGAGGGAACTCATTCAGCGGCTCCTCTGGCAGCAGCACAGCGTCTCTCCCTCTCCTCTCTGATTCTGTCACAAACCTTTGCTGATGGAAACCTACGTGAATAAACTCCATATATGTGACTGTATCATAACAGCCTGTCACAGGTTACAGCTGATGGTTAGAGGAGAAATGGCAGAGCATAAAGGTCCAGGTGGGCTTGTCACGGTACCAGAATTTCAGTAGTCGAAACCAATACCAGTGAATTTCCATGATTCTCGATACTCATTTGATACCACAATAAAAATCAAAAAACAGAAATTGACTGTGCCACTGTCTGAGCACATGTGAGTGATCGACGGTGACAGCGTGTGTGTCGGCTTCATCGAGTGTACCACGTGCAGCGCAATGCTGGTATATGACAGCAAAAAGACGGGGACCTCGACACTTAAGAGGCACATGACGAAGGCTTGCCATGGAAAGAAAGACGAGAGTCAGCCTTCAATGTTCACGTTCGTATCCTTAAAAAAAGTCGGGATTAAACCAGGCTTGGGCTCATGATTACAGTTAAAGGGACGGGCTCGGACAGAACATGCACGGGCTCGGGTGGGGTCGGGCTGGATTTTTTGGGCCTGATCTAAGCTCTAGCACCTGTAGAAGCCATTGTTTCTAGCAAAGACGATGGAGAACAGGCGTTCTTCTTCGGCGCTCGTCCCCAGCACAGACTGACGCGTGTATACTGCCCCCGTCAGTTCTTACAGGAACCGACACGGCCCGCTGAGGGCAAAGTTGTATCCGTACTTATGGTACTGAAAAAAAGCAGGTACCGATGTATGTTTTGCGTGTTGGCATCAACTTGGTACCGAAGTATCGGTTCTCATGACAACACTAGGTCCAGGTGGAAAAAAAACAACTCAGTCATTTAGGATTTTACTAAAAGAAGGAAATCAGCTGTTGATTTATATATATAGATCCCGGGGGACAGTTTATGTATCTGGGAGCTGTTTAAATGTGTAATTAGTGGATTTGATTTAGTTGAACTATTAATATTGTAACAGAATCTGAATCTCACTCTGAGTTACTGCTGTTGTTCACAAACTAAAGAAATGAGACATCAGTTTAGTTTTTACTGAATATTTGAAGCAAACTGTGAAACTTAAATTGATAATCTTACTATATAATGACGAAAACTCTGTGTGTGTGTGTGTGTGTATGTGTGTCTGTTCCATGTTTTTCTCCTCACTGACTTGGTCAATCCATGTGAAATTTGGCACAGTGGTAGAGGGTCATGGGAGGATGCCAATGAAGCAATATTACATCAATTGGCCAAAGGGGGGCGCTATAGCAACCGATTGAAATGTCAAACTTTGAATGGGC
>NC_065527.1:3188997-3189151 GCF_006386435.1 Epinephelus moara
ATTTAGATTTAGATTTAATATTTAGATTTAACATTTAACATTTTGGTGCCACATTTAATATTTAGATTTAACTATTTAATATATTTCTAAGTTAACAAATATTGCTGTAAATGTGATAAAAGGTGACGTTAAAAAATTCACAACACTTTTTTAA
>NC_065527.1:3189207-3203634 GCF_006386435.1 Epinephelus moara
AACAAATATTGCTGTAAATGTGATAAAAGGTGACGTTAAAAAATTCACAACACTTTTTTAAACATTGTTTGAAGCTAAATGTGGCAAAATGTTGATGTTATTTTCAGCGTGAGCCACTTTACAAACGGCACCCCATAAATACCCTGGTATCATTGTATCATCACATAAACTGCAGTTGCAGTTAGCTTTAACTTTAACCTTCCCTGACTTCCTTTGTCTGAAACACACCTGTCCAGATATAATTAGGTGACATGACGCTATATGCTAATCCTATTTTAACATTCTTTGCTGTTGTTGTTGTGATACTGATGTTGAATCATGTTGAATTTAGCTAACTAGCTAGCTAGCGTTAGCAAGCTAATTTAGCTAACTAGCTAGCTAGCGTTAGCAAGGAGATTACTCCGTTACCTTTGACCCCGTGTTGAAGTACGACATTTCCTTGGCTTCCTTCCATCGTGGTGAGATGTAACTGAATGCAGACAGAGCACACAGTGGCCTGGTGTTCACCTCCTCTGATAGGTCCATGTTTTAGGGTCAAACTCGCGCAGTAGCGGTGATAAAACCTCAGACAGCTGACTCCACAGCAGGAGGACGCTTCTGTGGTTGCTAGGATACCAGCTGGGTCTGACATGCTGCCTTCACGAGCTCTTTGTTTGCCTGTATTTCAGAGTTTCAGAGCGCTGGCTCCATGATAACCCTTCTGTTTTGTGTGTTGTTGTTTTTTAATTCCTTTAAAGGTCATTCTGATTGATGCGCTCATTGATGCTGCTCTATAAGTACACCATGTTAATGCTCAGGCTGCAGAGACGCTGCTCCTCATTCCTGTGATGAGTTATGTTGAAGTGTACATTTATGCTGTTTCTTTGTTTCTTTGGTGTCCTGCATGTAGCTTCTAAACTTTCTTGATGTTTCAGTGTTGTAGGCCAGATTTTCTCTTGACGGCCAGCTCACTCCCTGGGTTTGATGTCTGTCTCAAAGAGGTGCATGCCTGGTGCTGCCATCAGTCAGAGCTGATTTAACCCTTTTCATAACTGACCCCAGAAACTCTCTTTTAATTTGCATCAAGAGGTTTTTGGTTAATTGTGTTTTCTCTTGCAGCTGCTGGTGCTGTTTTGCCTTGGGGTTATATATATATTTTTCTATTATCAGGTGTCTCGGTTTTCCGATCAGATCCACAGTCACATGAGACTGTCCAACACAAAAAAACCCCAAAAGGCCAATTCCTCTTGTTTTAATTACATAAATAAAAATTACATCTTGTACAGTCCACTTCAGACTCTATGTCCTATTTCTACATATTCACACGTATAACCCGTTATTATCCATAACCTGTTATTTTGTCATGCGCACTAACGGCAGGGCCACACTGCCAACGAAGTGCTGCGAAGCGCAGCGCACCAAAATTCTTGCACGAGCCGGAGCATTTCCATTCACATCAGACGCGCATTTCTCCACGCTGGTCAACAAGAGCTTCTGCTCCCAGCTGTTGTCTCCGTCACATTTGGGGCTGTTTTTCCATCATGGGTAAGTTAATAACCTCATAAAATTATACACCATGTTTTCCTAACAACTGTACATGTATGTCCACTTCTTAGTAATGAGTATATGTATATAAACACACACACATATATACATCGCATTTGTCAAACGGGGTGTTTTATTTTGAAATTTGTTTTATTCTGAAAATTGACCGGATGCTGTTGTTGTTGCTTTGCTTCCTGCCCGGCTTGACACATTCGCTCGCAGCTCGCGCAGAAAATAGACCAGACGCCGAAACGATCGCTGCAGGGCCGGCGGCGGAGCTGTGTGGTGCAGCCGGTGTGGATGACACAATCGGTTAACATGGGCGCCGAAAGGAAACTGGCTTCGCTTCTCGGCGCTTCGAGGCTATTCGTGGTGCTTCCGTGGGCGGTGTGGCCCTGGCGTAAGCTGCCTTTCAGCACTATACCTGGCGTAAATAACTTGTGCCTGTATTCTAACACATAAATAAAGTAAATATAGTCCATTACCATACACTATTCAAAGTATACAGGAACTGTTGTGTAAACATAAATATCATCAGAACCTTTATGATATGTCATATCAACAAAGACATTTTTACTAAATATACATGCGTGCTTAAGTGGCTCTTACAGACTCAGTATGTGTAAAATGTAAATCTACATGCACAGACTGAGATTCACAAACATCTGTTTGTTAATGTTAGGAAGATATTCACAAATGCTTTTAATTTATTTGTAAATTATTTAAATATATTCACATATTTTTTTGTGTTTGTGTAATTTGTGTATTTGCATATTCATTTTATATTTGCACAATATTTTTTGATTTTTTTTGTATCTGTGTGAAAGTGTTTTATATTTACAGGTTACACATTAACACACAGGTTGTCGATCTGCTCACACAAATAATATCGACACAAATCTTCCTCCATATGATGGGACATTATTACTTATGCAGCCTCTGTGAGGAAGTGTAGAGATATTTCTGCTTCAAAAAAGTAACAAGGAGAAAAAACACAGTGAAGATTATTATGAAGTTAATTGTTGTAACTGCCTCATTTTTACCATCAGTTCTCAACTTGGTGAAGTCTGCTATGATTATTCCAACACTCCAGTTTGTATGAAACTTTTTAAGACAGTTGCCTGACTGTTTCACAACCTTGACGAGTAACTACATTCAGACACGTCCCTATAGTTATGTTATTGATTGTTTTTTAGACAGTCTAGTCGACACATTCTCACTCTGACCTCGTCACATATCAACATCTGGACCTTCCACATGCAGATGCAGCGTGAAAGGTACGCTTGGTGAGTTGGTGGTTGAGGTTGTGGGGCGCCGTGTCAAGTCATGCCTGCAGGAGCGGGTGTACTTACGCAGATAGACCTGCCGACCTGATCCAGCAGCTGTAGAATTATATCGTTTGATATTAAAGTCACAGACTGCTGATGTTGAAATGAAATCGTCTGTCAGTGATTGCTACAGGATTGTTGAGAGTCAACAGTCGAGCATCAACATGACGTCATGGCACAGCCGTGCACGGTCGCACCAGTGTCTTCCTCTATGCTAATAACACTTGTCCATTCAAGGTCCTTCAAAGGTCTCCCACTGCACCTGCTGCGTAACTCTGACAGCAGAGTCCATTTATAACAGTGCACAGACTTTGCCTCGAGCAGTGTGGAAAATGTGGTTCAGTTATGGGTGACAAGAAAGACCAATTTCTGGGGCTTCAGATAAACTATAAATAACCTGGCTGTCCCTCTGCAGTGTGTAAAGATACAGATGGTGTACCTCAAGTTCATCTGGCCAAATTGAGTCCAATGAGGAAACAGGAGGGGAAGTTGCTACGAAACAACTTCTGTACGGACAATTTACATCAATAATGTCAGATGGTGAATCATTTGATAGTTTGGGAAACTGACCCATTCACTGCCTTGCGAAGGTGATTAGATCGAAACCACTTTTATATCTGTTAAATATGAAACAAGAGACAGAAGACAGTAAGGATAGCTTAGACAGTGTAGTACTTGAGATGGTCCAGGTATTGACTCGGTCTTGGTCACTCAGAGTCTTGGTTTTGTCTCAGTCTCGATACACTCTGGTCCTGGTCATGACCTGGTCTCGGTTTAGGTGTTCTTGACTTCAACACTGAGCCTGGCTCTGTCTGAAAGTTGGTTTTATGGGGGGTAATGTGCAGAATCTTTTCTTCGCCAGGTGTAAGAACTTCATGGAGAAAATACACTGAACACAAATTTAAATGCAACACTTTTTTCTTGCTCCCATATTTCACAGGTTTTAGTTAAAGATGCAACACTTTTTTGTACACTCAACAGAGATATCTCTCTCAGATGTTGGTCACACATTTGTTAAAATCCGTGTTAGTTCCCCTTTTCCAATATAATCCATCCACCTGACAGATGTGGCATATCAAGATGATGATTACACAGCGTCATTACTACACAGGTGTGTCTCAGGATGGTCACAATAAAAGGACACTCTAAAATGTGCAGTTTGATCAAACAACACAATGACACAGATGCTTTGAGGGAGCGTGTCTTTGGCATGCTGACTGCAGGTTGTTTGTTTTCCAGTGCTGTTGCCCATGAACTGAATGTTCATTTTACTACCATAAGACATCAGTGTCTTTTCTATTAATTTGGCAGTACATCCAACCAGCCTCACAGCTGCAGACCATGTGTCCATGACCACACCAGCTCAGGACCTCCATATCCAGTGTCTCCACCTGCGAGATCGTGTCTCAGTGAAGCTCATCTGCACAGTCATCGTCCTCACCAGGGTCTGGACCTGACAGCAGCTTGTCATCATTACTGACTTGTGCAGTTGTGAGGCTGGTTGGATGTACTGCCAAATTCACAGAAATGACATTGGAGACGTCTTATGGTATTGAAGTTAAAATTCATTTCACAGGCTAATTCATTTACACTGTGACCTCGTCACATGTCCACATTTGGTCATGGACTTTCCACGTCCACATATCAATCAGTCAATCAATCAATTTTATTTATAAAGCCCAATATCACAAATCACAATTTGCCTCACAGGGCACATATGACGTCCAAGGTACCCTGGGTGTGTTGATTGTTGACGTTCTGGGACGCTGTGTCAACTTCAGCCTGTTACATGCATTGTCTGTTTTCAAAATACACTTCTGTTTTCACAGGAAATTTACGTCGGTAAACAATTGAATTGACTTTTTTTTTTCTTCAACAACAAAAACACCTGGTTAGGTTTAGGCAACAAAAATATGTGGTTGGGTTTAGGCAACAAAAACGTGGTTAGGTTTAGGCAACAAAAACATTAGGTTGGGTTTAGGCAACAAAAACGTGGTTAGGTTTAGGCAACAAAAACATTAGGTTGGGTTTAGGCAACAAAAACGTGGTTAGGTTTAGGCAACAAAAACATTAGGTTGGGTTTAGGCAACAAAAACGTGGTTAGGTTTAGGCAACAAAAACATGTGGTTGGGTTTAGGCAACAAAAACGTGGTTGGGTTTAGGCAACAAAAACATGTGGTTGGGTTTAGGCAACAAAAACATGTTTGTGTTTAGGCAACAAAAACACGTGGTTAGGTTTAGGTAACAAAAACATGCAGTTAGGTTTAGGTAACAAAAACATGTGGTTGGGTTTAGGCAACAAAAACATGTGGTTGGGTTTAGGCAACAAAAACATGTGGTTGGGTTTAGGCAACAAAAACATGTGGTTGGGTTTAGGCAACAAAAACATCTAACTCTCTTGGGTGAAAGTTGGTGTTTGTTGGACTCATCCATCACCGCTGTGTTTCCCCCTGACGCTGCTGGGCGCCATTAAACTATAACAGCAACCGGCTGCGTATGATGCAGACATTAAAGCATGCCTTTTTTCGTTGGTTTCCCACACCGCAGGTCACTGCCACAGCGCCAGGTTTCGAGGACTTCAGAGTGAGACCAGGCTCAAATAAGCCTTTTTTTTTTTGACACACCTGCAGGTAAACATCAACCAACAACGAATGAGCCAATTACTATTACATTTTGAAAACTGAGGACAGAATTGTGTGTTTTGATAAAACAGTGATGTGACGACAAAATAAAAATTCTAATAAATGTGTTGTGATTTTATTTTGCAGGCACACAAAATACACCAAGAAGGAATTTCAGATGTTGTGTATAAGCAGTGTGGCGTCTATCACCCTCTTACAGACACAAACACCCTTTCGTCCATCACTTCACATAATGTGTGTGTGTGTGTGTGTGTCAGTCGGTCCCACCTGCTGTTATTGTCCTCTTCTTCCACGTAATTATGACAGAGCAGCAGGGGGGTGGCCAATAAGAGGACACCACTCACTGCGCCAGCACACACACACACACACACACACACACACACACACAGGACCATGATAGAAAGCACTGAGCCTCACTGAGAGCAGAGGAGCACATATTTCGATATATCTGCCAGCGATCCAGCAACAGAGTTCAGGAGGTTTCCAACAACAGTGACGTAGAGGACAGACGGGACATGTGGACATCAGAGAGACAGACAGGAAGACAGGGGGAGACGGAGGGAGACGGGGGGGACGAGCACGATCACCACCTACTTTCATTCATTTTAGAGGTTGTCTCAGAGCACAGGAGTAATTACTGCTGACATTTCACAGGGATATATTGCTGTTTGGCAGGAGCCACTGTGGGAATGAAAGCAGCTGTAGGCAGGGGTCAGTCATGAGTTATTAAAGGAGGCACCAGTGTTACTGAGCCGACTCCTCATCTGGATATTTCTACCACTGTTTCACACCATGTGCTTTATTCATATGGCATTAATGTTACCATGTCTTCTTGATATCAGTCAGAGTAGCTCTGAATATTTTACTGACATGACGCCCTCCTCTGTTTGAAGCCAGGCTCACAGCTTCAGCTGATTATGACGATTCTTTGTACAAAGATCAATAAATAATAAAGGTATTAAACAACAGAACAACAAATCCAACTGACCCGGACAACACATGACTCATAAATGCTCATTAATATAATATCAACATGCAGAAGGTACCACAACATCCTCATATACTGTATGACAGCAGAACATATACAAATGTACAAATAACACAACCATCACACACACAAAAAAAGTTAATTAAATAATTAAAAAAAAAGGAAAAACAATGAATAAAATGAAAAATAAATAAAAATAAAAATCTAAAAAATAATAAAAAGGAAATTAAATCGAAATAAAGAATATCCAAGAGGGCCACGCTGGTACATGCAGATGTCTAGAAAAAGCAGGAAAAGTGTACAAATGTACAAAAAAAACGAACAACACAACTATACACACAAAAAATCAATAAAATAAAATGTTTTTTTATTTTGTTGATTTAAAAAAGTACAAAAAATACAAAATGAAGAAAGGAAATAAATAAAAATGAAAATAATAAATAAATAAATAAATAAAGAGAAAATACAAAATATGACAAAGAATATCCAAGAGGGCCTCACTGGTACATGCAGATGTCTATATAGAGCAGGACAAGTGTACAAATGTACAAAAGAACACAACTATACACACAGATCAATAAAATCAAAAAATGTTTTATCTTATTTGTTATTTAAAAAGAATAAAAAAAGAAAAAAGCAGGAAAAGTGTACAAATGTACAAAAAAACAACATAACTATACACACAAAAAAATCAATAAAATAAAATGCTTTTTTATTTTGTTGATTAAAAAAATACAAAAAGAAAAAAAGGAAATAAAAATAAATCAAAATTTAAAAAAAGAAAAAGAAATAAGGAGAAAATACAAAATATGACAAGACACATCCAAGAGGGCCACACTGATACATGCAGATGTCTATATAGAGCAGGACAAGTGTACACATGTAGAAAAAAACACAACTATACACACAAAAAAATCAATAAAATAAAATGAAATAAAATATTTTTTTATTGATTTTTTTAAAACAAAAAAGTAATTAAAAGGGAAAAAGGAAATCAAAAATAAAAAGAAAATACATCGAAATAAATTTTAAAAAAATAATGAAAAGAAAAAAGGAAATAAATTAGAAAAATAATAATAATAAAAATAAACAAAAAAAATCAATAAAATAAAATAATTTTATTTAACTGATTTTTCTACAAACAAAAAAAAATGAAAGGAAAAAAAGGAAATTTAAAAATAAAAATAAAATATATTGAAATGAAAATCTAAAAAAAATAATAAATAAATTGAAAATACGAAGTATGACAAAGCATATCCCAGAGGGTCACACTGATACAGGCAGATGTCTGTAAAAAGCTGGACAACTAAAGCGTTTCATCCAGGCCTGAAGGCTGCTCAGTTTTAAGAAGAAAGATTCATCTACTGTCACACTGCAGGAATTTAGTTTACAGATCTGTGTGTCTGCTGTGAGGATTAACTGTATCATCATATCATATCATATCATATCATATCAGTCATTCTTTTATGTTTTCCTGTCTTATTTTGTTCATCACCTCTCCTCTCATTTCACATCACTGCACTTCCTGTCTCTGTGTTTTGATTAGTTTCACCTGTCCCTCATTAGCGCCGCAGTCACCGGATCTCCTGCTCACCTGTTCCTACTGCCCCCATCAGTCACCATCATTTATAGCGCTCACCTGTTCCTACTGCCCCCATCAGTCACCATCATTTATAGCGCTTCACTTCCTTTGTGTCTTTGTCGGCTCGTCTTCATCATGTGTTTTGAGTTTTGCTGCCTGTTTCCTGTTTTCTTTTCCCTTGGCTGCTGTTGCCTGCCTGTTTTGGGGACTCTGAGCATGTAAAGACTTTTTAAACAAATAAATATTGTTTTTCATTCTGCAGCCTCCTCACCTGTCACCTGTGTCCAACAGAGAGGAGATGATCATCTCATTCATCCAGCACCCAGCCAGCTGATCACTAGTGTGAGCCTCCCCCCTGCTGGACAGGACATGTAACACAGCTACAGAGGAAACTACAGTTCCCCAAATAAAACACCAGAAACAGCTCAAGTGATAAAACAAATTACATGTAAACATACAGAAAGAGAAGTCTTGATATCCTAAAGTGAAAGTTTAAACTCCATGACTCTTCTCTAGCTGTGCTGCTGTTATATTCTGTGAGGTTTAACAATATTCCTCAGGGTCCCTTGTCTCCACTGTGGCAGTTATTATAAAGTTGAAGAGTCGTACCTTATATTAAGACTTTATAATAATAATAATAATAATAATAATGTTTCTACACAGAGGAAGATCCATAGCAAACCACATAAAAACAGACAATCATTTATGTACAAAAATGTGATATAATAAATACTATATTTTTTTTTCTTCTTTTTTCTTTTCGTAGCAATCTCTAACAAAATGTAATGTTTATTCTACATAAACTAAAACTCTGAATAAAGTGTATATATTTAAAAAACGATTCAATTAAATTAATAATTTATTATTTTCTTTGATATTTTTGTCACATACAGGTCTGCGATGATGATTGTTGGATAACATGTATGTTAATATCTGTCTTTATTCGATCATGTGACAAGACGATACGAGATCTGGTAGCTTGTTTAGGCACATTTAACTTAATTTAACTTTATTGTGACAATATTTATTTAACTTGATTATAACAGTACTTTATTTCACTTTATTAAAACAGTAATCATATTACTAATTACAGCAATATTTGAATTTAACTTGTGAAGACTGACACGCCGAGCACATCTTCAAGTCCAGCGAATAGTCTGCCTTTCAAACACAAAAGCATTAGTAAGAAAAAACAAGAGAGAAACGAACAGAAAGAAAAAGTAGCAAAGCTTCTTAAATTAGATTTGTTTGGCTTTTTTTAATAAACAGTTGCCACTGGTGTGTGTGTGTGTGTGTGTGTGTGTGTGTGTGTGTGCGCCTCATAACTAGTCACCAGCGTGCAGTAGGGCCCATCACAATAGCATCACTGGGGCCCGTGGTAACTACCTTACACCAGTGCTGAGTTATAAAGCTGTGAGGGCTTCATGCAGCTGATCTACAGTCCTTCACTGACTGTAATGAACATGTTACAGCTAAAGGTCAGTGTCCATGTTGAGTCTCAGCTATTAAAGGACAATATAATGTCGTCTCATCGATGAATCCCTCTGGTCCAGTGTCTGCTGCTGTAACAGTTTGTCAATATCAACATTTTTACTCTCTGAAAATCAGTTGGAGCATTTAATGCCGAGTGTTTTATGTGTGTTTGACTTGTCAAAGTTGTGCTGTGATGCTCTCACTCCTCATTTACTTGACACCGGTTGAGGATGGTGTGGATGATCAGTGTGTAATAATCTGTTAGTAAGCAGCAGCATTATCCTGATAATCTCAGATGCTGTTCACAGAGACAGGCGGCAGCATAAATCCTGCTCTGACTCCAGCACAGAGCTTCAATCAGTGTGGGTCAAACACGAATACTGACTTATAGTATTGAACCTATCGATGTCCCACAAACCTCTGCAGCCCTGTCACACACACTGTTGGGGTTTCTTCTTTTGTTAAAAAATGGACTGACACTCAGTTGCTATTAGTTTATTAAGTACAAATCTATCTCCATAACACAGATGACAAATTTATTCATTCATTTCCATAACCACTTATCCTGTTGGGGGTCGCAGGGGGGTGGAGCCTATCAGCTGACACTGGGTGAGAGGCAGGGTTCACCCTGGACAGGTCACCAGACTATCACAGGGCTGACACATAGAGACAGACAACCATTCACACTCACATTCACACCTACGGACAATTTAGAGTCACTAGTTAACCTGCATGTCTTTGGACTGTGGGAGGAAGCTGGAGCACCTGGAGGAAACCCACGCTGACACAGGGAGAACATGCAAACTCCACACAGAAGGGCTCCCCCACCCTGGGGTTCAAACCAGGAACACTCTTGCTGTGAGGTGACAATGCTAACCACTGTACGACCGTGCCGACCCAGATGACAAGTACAGAAACAGTTTCAAAACTTACAAAAAAGACTCAGTGTGTGTAAAATGCAAATACACAAGCATAGAATTGAGATTCACAAATATCTGTTTGAACGTTAATAATGTTAGACATATTCAATTCACATGTTTTTCCATTTATCTGTAAATTAATTAAATGTATTTTTATTTTTATTTTATCTTTTTGTTAATGTTTTTTACTTGTGGAATTTCTTTGTGTATTTGCAGATCCATTTTACACCTACAATATATATAATTCTACATTGATTGATTTGTTTATTTTATGGAAGGAGTCATGTCTTCTCACAACCAAATTCCCCAAAAAATAAAGACAAAAAAAAATAAAGAAAAAATATATATGACACAAATCTATCTCTATAACACAGATCTGCAAATACAGAAACAACTATCTCTATAACACAGATCTGCAAATACAGAAACAAATAAAANAACACAGATCTGCAAATACAGAAACAAAAAAAATAAAAAAAAAAGACTGTGTAAAATGCAAATCCTGGAGCGCAGAGTTGAGATTCACAAATAAAAACTGAATCCTGGAGCGCAGAGTTGAGATTCACAAATAAAAACTGGATTCACAAACATCTGTTAGAAAGTTGATATTCACAAATGTTTTTAATTTATTTGTTGATCAATTAAAAGTATTCACAGATTTCTTTATTAGTGGAATTTGTTTGTGTGTTTGCAGAAACATTTTATATTTGCAAAATAGTTTATTGATTATACAGCGTTTTTTAAAATTTTTATTTTATTTTTTGTGGAAGGTGTTAACACATGGATTGTTATCTGTTACACGAATCATATTGACACAAATCTATCTCAATTTAAGTTTGAGTGATTGTGTCTTATACTTCACAGGGCTGGACTGTTTCTAAAACAAGGTGAAGGATGGCACCAGAAACTTAAATCATGAGTAATAACACAAACACACCTTTCTGATCTTCATATTCACAGAGGACACAGACTGTGAGCAGAGTCATCATCAGTCCCAGCCTCACACCAGCAGATGGCCTCAGTCATTCAGCTCACACACACAGGTTTGGGAAAAGAAAGGCATCAATCAAAACAGCTGACCTTTTCTGTTTGGACTGTATCCGGGAGGCTTCACCATCACTCCTGCTTTAACATTTGTAACACAACATTCACACAGTTTATATGGAGAGATCACAGACACACTAACAGCAGGTGAATCACAGTTAAATTCCCCCAAACTCCACCAGCCTGTCGCAGAACTGGCTTACATCACATTAATTATCCCACTGACAGCCTGTGTCGCTGATTATTATTATGGTCTGTGTGTAGTTTGATTCCCTACGTCTCACTGTACGCTGGACACGCGCACACTCACGCGCACACGCGGTGACCGCCGTCGTTCCTTGATGACCCACCGTCTGCTCATTTCCGAGAGCTTACGGAGATTCACCGAGCAGCGACCCGGCCCCTCCCGCCCCCTCCTCCGCGCCACAGCCACTCTCCCCTCGGCTTCACTCCGAGGAGGAACCCGGTGCCCCCGGCTGATCGTTTCCAATTACGTTACCCCAAGATGGAGGTCTGCAGATGGCACTGCTAGCGTCTCCGAGCCGCTGTAACCGTCCGTGTGTCTTTAATGGCGCTTCTGTCGGGACCCAAGTGATTCTGTGCCGTCTTTTTGTCCATTTTTTGGGGGATCTACTCGGGAGATACTGAGCTCCAGGTTCGGGTTGTGGCAGCCATGAGCTCCGGGGAAGGAGCGGAGGAGACGACGAAGGACGCTGGCGACATAGCAGCGTTCTTCAAAACCGGTAAGCCCAAAAATAAGCAGGAGATGTCGGGCTGAGCTCCGCCGAGAGCTGCTCCCCTCGGTCCGGCTACGTGAGGGACATTGTTCCCGACTGTTGGGGGGCTCATAACGGGGAAGGAAAGAGGACGCCCCGGCCGAGTTCCACGAGTGTTCTTATAAACCAAATGCTTTTAAAAGAAACAACAACCAACACAGTCGTGTAAATGTCTGAAAATGTGTCTCGTGAATGTATTTCTGTAACCACAGTCCCAGAAAGCCCATCCTGACTGTGTAGCCAGGCAACGTTAGCTTGGTTGCTAATTGTCCGAGTTCCATTTTCGGACACGGCTCGTGGATTTGTCACAGTTTGGCTAGCTTTCTGTGGATATGCCTCAAAATACAGCATTATGTGTTTTACACAGTTCCACGGCTCCACTAAAACTCACGTCACTGCCTGGTGTCAAAATGGGATCGACCCAGTTAACGTTGGGAGAAAGGAAAACACAGGAACCGCAATTATGCTCTCCGTCTAGCTTACAGCCTGACACATTTAAACCAAAAAGACTGTTTGTTAATAAGATTGAATGACCGTTACAATTAATTATAGATTATATATTTATTATCTAAACCCAGTTGAGAGAGTGTAGACGTTGTTAAAAGCAGTAAAGAAGCAGGTCAGGGCTGTCCGATAACGGACCCGTGTGCTAACAACTAGTTTCAGCATTAGCTTCCAATGCTAGCTGTTAGCCAGTGAATCCTGATTCAGATGTGGTGAATCCTGTCTGCTGGGTTAGCTAACAAATGCTAGCTACTTTAGCATCGCTAGCTTGCCAGTGAGTTGACAAAGCTCGCGTGTATCTAAATAACTTATTGGCGAATTAAGCACAAACACAGACAGTGTGCGTGTGTTTTAAATTCACGCCCCGGTTTGCTCGTTATTCGTAGTTTTATGCGCTGTCAAAATTAGCACAAGTGTGGAAGCTATGTAAACAATACATGGCGTGGCACATATAGCCTGGGTGTGCACTGTGCAGGGGGAGCTAGCTGTGCAACACAGCTACCAAGGCCAGAAAGCTGCCTGTCATCAATAACACGGTGTGTTGGTTGGGATAACATCGAGGAATATCAGTGACAATGATTTAACACATGTCTGGTTGCCTTTAGATGCGAGTATACGCTGCCCACCTACATGTACAGATTGCTAACATTAGCTAAGTAGGCTAATTAATCAGTAAGGACTGTGACTTGAAGTCTTAACACGGGCCTACAGTGATTTTATAAGCTGCAACAATGCATCATACACTGTGAAGTCCAGTGGTCCCAGCAGAGATTTAAGGGGTCTGAGACATATATGTTTATGTTTTATACTACCCAGCAGGCTTTACATAGTGTAACCATATGTAAGCATGTGTTGTGTTATTCACTTCCACCCCAATATTCAGTATACACATTAATACAGTTGGTATACAGATTGGAGTTTCCCGGAATACAGTTGAATGAAATGGTGGTCCATGGGTGAATGCTTTTTCATGAGCTTGTAGGCTGCAAACAGGGGCGTAGCACCAAATCCGGGGCCCTGTGTATAAGCAGTCTCTGTGGGCCCCCCGCCCTTCTTCTCTTTATCTATGTCTCTACCATGCACATTTTTACAAGATCAGTTTGCTTCCATTCCTGTTCCTTTTTTTCGTTTCTTCAGTGAAACCCAGATTTCCCTTTCTTGAGGAGAGACGTGTATATCAGCGCTCGACAGTGCGAGCGTTTCACTCGCATTTGCGACTAAAAATAGGTGTGTGCAAACTGTAAAAAAAATATTTAGGAGCACATGCGCGCATAAAAAAATCAGCCGAAGCAGCCTATATTTTTGTCAATAAAAAAATATGATAATCTAACAGCAAATGTTGGAGGAACTCCAGCTGCCTTCCCTCTTGCCCGTGTGACACGGTTATGGGCGGTTTTCCAAGCCACTGTCAGCACAATGAATATAAGTCCCACTGTCGGCAGCGTGGAAATAAGTCAAAGTGTGGCGGAGACGAGGGACCGGGAAAAGCAGCGGACCTCCGGGGAAGCCTGCTCCGTTCTCCCTGCAGTTAGGGACCGTTCGCCACGGTACCGCTGCTGGGCAGGGTGGAAATAAGTCCTGCAGAGTTTCAGAGGACCTGGAGAATGTTTTAGGATAGTAATAACATTATATAAGATAATCATATT
>NC_065527.1:3203850-3209857 GCF_006386435.1 Epinephelus moara
TTTGTGTGGGTACATGAGACCCTAAAAAAGAGGCTGGATCATGGGGAGTACCACCAGTTGGTCCAGGAGCTTCTCCTCCATCATGGACGTTTACAGGCATATTTTAGGATGACTCAGGGGCAGTTTGATAACCTGCTGTCTGTCGTCGGGCCATATAGCTCTGGGTATCCTGCAACTGCTACCACCAGTTTCTCCTCCATTGTTTACCAACTGTAAACTTGTTGTCGTGACCACCACAGAAGGCCCACCTCTCAAATCATCTGATTGGACAATGGGGAAAAAGATGACGAAAAATGGGGCTTTTTTCCGCTTTGAGTTGAAGTTTTTTCAACTTGAGGAGATCACAGTGCTACAGCAAAAACCAAGGAAGAAATGCAAAGTGCGTTGCAACACAAAAACCACAAGCAAAAAGCTTCATTCTCATTAAAAACAAATACAAAAATGCGCCTCCAGCTGCTAAAACACTTTCTGTGTTATCAGGGCCTTAAAGGGTGAGAGGGGTCTCAGGGAGCTACCACTATTTTCCCATTCAAAATTCAGGCTTTAACTGACTTATTCAACCATTTTGTATTAAGTTGTGACACTAAATACCTCAAAATTTAAAAAATCGTGAACTGGACTTGTCATTCCAGGCTTTTTGAAGCCCCCTTTCCATTGGGTCCCCAGTAATCAGTTCCACTCCCCCCCCCCCATTACGACGCCACTGGCTGCACGTGCACATGCCAGATAACCCTCTAGCTATGTGTCAGTGACTGGAGGCAGTAAATTAGATCCAATGCCTGATGTCATGTCTGCCAGTGTCATCAGCTCGAACACCACTCGCTTTGCTAGCTTACTAATTATACAAATATATATTTATTTAAAGATGTGTTCGTGAACCGGGTGTAGTACATGTGTAATGGTAGTTGTATGTTAATTTTTCTCTGTCAAATTTGCATAAGTTGTGATACTCAAATATTAAACTGTGGCATGAGAGGGAATGAGAAGTGTGTGTACTGGCTGCTCTGGTGCATCCACTGTCATGTGTAGGACCTCTGTGGTAGCAGTGAGATTTGAAGTACAGTTGGAGGGGTGTAAACAACAAGGAGAATGCAGAGTATTGACATCCAGCCTCTGGCTCCTGTGGTTTTGTGTCTAGCGAGATAATAAGCCACAGAGGGAAGTTTGGTATCCGTATTGAGCTGATCTGATGGTTTCCTTTTAGGGAGAGAGGCGAGAGGCGTCCTGTAACACACTTGCAACCACACTTTGTATGTTTTGTTGATGGTGCACAGCTGCAGCCATTCTGCCTCATTGTTAATCAGATCTGTCGCTAATTTGTTGCATAATTAAAATGTTTAGATATGCCTCCTTCTCTTATTACCAACACAGCCATCTGCTGCAGTTTGAGATTGTAGTTCAGAAATAGCTCTTTATTTACCAACAGAGCTCTTAAATCATATATTCACTTTGTTCGAGAGAAGCAGTGACACAAATAATTTGTTCTCATTGCACTTGCATATTTCCAGCAGTGGTGGGGCTGCTACTGCTGAATTAATAAAAGAGACATTGTGGATGAAATGAAAACAAATCTATGTCTGTTTTTTACTTGAAGGATTGTGAATGAGCCTTTTATGCCACTCTCTGCCGCCGGCATTAAAATCACAAGAATATTTTAACAATGATTGTTGAATTAGCATAATTTTAATTTCAGGCCAGTCTGTGGTTGAAGCATTCAGTCATGGTCAGAGATTGAAGTCCTGCCGACATTTAAACCTCAACAAGCCTTTACTCAACCCCAATCGTAGAACCCGTTGGCTGTTGTCTGACGAAGATAAAACCTTCGAGGGCGAGGGGCCAATATTTGGGCTGATCCGGTATAACCAGCGGATATCGAGGTCAGGACTTCCTCTTCAGTGCGCTGATCATTTCAGCTAATCTTTATAAACAGATATTCATTTAAAAAAAAGCCACTATTAAGCTAATAGTCATCAGACGATAGCTTACGGGTTCTGAGATTGCATTTCAGCCGATGTGTTCACATCTCCACATGGACTATTTACCTGCTGCACAAACGTGATTGGTCAACATTACTTGGACTACAAACTGAAACCAGAAAACTTCCAATGTAGAAATCTTGTCCGATCTACTACAGATTCTTCATATATGCTGACATCTATCTATAGGTATTAACCCAAACCTGTCACGAGCAGGAGTCTCTTGTTAATGAGTAGATGCACAGTTCCTTCTGCGCAGTGATACGGTTCAGGAGAAAGAAAATAGTTCCCACATTAAACTGTTCACAACAAAGCCTGTGGATTATCTTGAGTAACTGGGTCATATTTTCTGGGAAGAGACATTGCTGTTGAGATTTTCAAATGTATTTTTTTGTTGCTTTGAGCACCACAATCTGAGTGACATCTAGTTCTGTTATATTGGAGAGAAGGCAGACATCTCTACGGCTGATATCTCCAACACTCTGCGACTCACACCAAAACTTTCTAGATTCATAAATAGCTCTACAGGAAAAAGGAAAAATATGTATTTTTGATTTTTGGGGTGAACTGTCCCTTTCAACTTGACAGTCACCTAACCTAGTGTGTCTTATCGGGATCCAAATTTTGTGTAATTAAAGCTAAAATGACCCACTCACCTACTATTACTGACCACGTTTGGACAAAATGCTGTTGTGCTCTGCTTTCTCAGTCTAATTACCATCTTATATGGAGATCCTGAAGGAGCATGTTTGTTTGTTTTTTGTCTTTACAAGCCACACACCTTGTTGAACAAACCTCTGAAACTACACTTAGCACTGATTATGAGGTTTGTGTTACTGATTGTGGTGTAGTCACAAACACATGGTCGTTGTGTTAAAGGTTCAGTGTGTACGATTTAGGGAGGTTTAGTGGCGTCTAGCTGTGAGGAATGCAGATTTCAACCAGCTGAAACTTCTCCTGGTTAGAATTGTTTCAGTGTTCATTGTTCACAAGGTTTTTACCGGGAGCTGAATATCTGCAGAGGTCTCCTCTCCAAAACAAACAGACCACATGATTTAATCTGTTAAAAACATGCTACAAATCAGTGTTTTGTCAATGCTGTTAACGATGTTTCGTACAGGCCAGCTATGTGTGCTCATCTTTTTTCTTGTCCAGATGTTCACAAGGTTTTTACCAGGAGCTGAATTACCCGTAGAGGTCTCTTTTTCTCCACAACAAACAGACCAGGTGATTTAAACAGCTAGAAACACTGAATAAAGCAGCTTCACGTTACAAATCAGTGTTTCTCTGATGCTGATTAGCATGGTTAACCAGGCTGTTTGTCTAGTACCTGCTAATGTGTGCTCACTCAAGATCCAGATGTTCAGGAGGTTTTAACCAGGAGTTGAATTATCTGCAGAGGTGTCCGTCTCGCCAAAACAAACGGACCCGGTGATTTAAATTGGAAAAAACACTGAATAAAGCGGTTTCATGTTAAAAAAAATCTGTGTTTTGCCGATGCTGCTTGTCGCAGAGGGGCTTCTAACTACACGAGAGGGCAAATGGCCCCTCTAGGGCCAGTGTTTGGTTTGTCCATTCTTGGCTACTGTAGAAACATGGCGGTGCAACATCGGGATCTCTGTCAACGAGGACCTGCTCTCTGTGTAGATATAAAGGGCTCATTTTGAGCTAACAAAAACACAACAATCCTTATTTTCGGGTGATTATACACTAAAGAAAACACACTTATTATGTCAAATTCCATTTCTGCCAGTATATCCCTCTAAATCCAACACACTGGACCTTTAAATATGGCCCAAGTTTTCTCAGGTGGTCGTTAGATGCTGCTTCAGTGTTGTACTTCCTTCAGAGAGCCTGGCACCATCGGTAGTGAGGGCATGTCACTGAGCGCAACAGGACAGTGATGGATAAGACCACCTACCGTACGAGATGATGATAGCAGCGGGCAGATATTTACTGTAAACACGACACTGGATTAGGCTTTTTGTTTCAAAGTATTATCCTCTGTCTGCAAACAATGTGTTGCTACTGTAAATCCCTTCAGTGACACTTTCCTGCACATGTCTGAGCATTATCAGATTGTACACAGTCTCTGGCTCTTTAAAGGCTCCTCAACCTTAACTGGCTCTGAATTAATGTGTATGGTTAAATGTGGAGCATCCTTGCTGATGCTCTTGTTCACAATTAGTCATCTCAGTAGTGAAACCAGTAGTGAAACCAGTATATGTCTGAGTATAGATCGTCTACCAATGTCTTTGTACACTAAGCTGGTTGGAAGGCTTGAGTGTCACGTTCAGGCTCCCCTCCTCTTTGTTTTGCTCGTGAACTTCCTCCGTATAGATCTGGAATCTTGTTTTGACACGCACCGGTTTGAGTGTCTTGCCACGGGCTATGCTTTTCTACCTCCCCTCCATCCCCAGCTCCATCCTCATCTCTTTTTCCGTCCTTCGGCATTCGCTCTCTTTGTCTTTCCCATGTCCTCCCTCCTTGCTTCCTTCCCTACCCTCCGTCTGACTGCCTGCTGTCTGACTGTTCATTCGCCAGTGTCTGCTTCATGTTTTCCTCCCTCCCTCATTCTTGTTGCGTTGTGTTGGGCCTCACGTTCTAATGCAAAATGACAACTAATAAAAAAAAATGAGCTCCCCCCCTCCGTCTCTCTCCCCTGTCTTCCAGACTGGAATTAATACCTAGGCCTCAGAGCTCCGAAATGGGGAGTTTTGTTGTGGCATGTTGTCAATCATCAACTTCTTCCACTCCAAACATATCTCTGGCGACAGTGCTGACTAACACGCTGATTTAGTGTTGATTTCATACAGTTATTACTTGTTGGTAGTGTACGGTATTATTTACAGCGGGGGGGGGGGGGCGGCACTGGCAGGCCTTCATGAATGAATGTTCAGAGGCTGCAGCATGCCGTTCACAAGGTCGGTCTGTATGTTTGAATGAGCATTGGTGTGTACGTGTGTTTGTGCAAGAAGGAGAGTGAAACAGACGAGCAGGAGTGGAGACAGAGAGAAATCTGATCCACAGCTCACATTTATGACTCAGGCCCATTCACCCAGGATGAGGTCTGCATGCACACACACACACACACACACACACACACACACACACACACACACACACATGCACTCTGAGACTAATGGATATTGATCCAGGAGATGGAGACTGATTGAGGTCCCTCAGTAAAGGTTTCCTCCAGGCTTAAAGCTGCCAAGTCAGACACAGAGCAGAGGCCTAAAGCCTAATGCCATACAGAGCACGTTTCTTTCATCATCCAGTGTTTATGGGATGGAAGTGAACAGGGAATAGCTGCATCATAGATCAATGCAAATGAATGATTGAAAGCTGGGTTTGTTGTCAGTTTGTCTCACTCCTTTCTTGATTTTCACCTAATTACTTGACAGGTTGTTCAGAAGCTGTGCTCACAGAGGAACAGCCAGATGAATCAGTATCAGACATGGTATTTGTTGAAGTTGGAGGCTTGTGAGAGACAGATTTAAACAAGCAGCAGAGGCTGTCTAGCTCCTGGTATGAGCCACACCCCCAAAACACTGGATCCTACATTTCCCACAGTGCAACATGATAGCACATGATGGCGTCTTCAGTGTTGTTTTTATCTGATTTTAGAACACTCCCTTCAGATTCACAGAAGACAAATGTTTTCACGGGCTGAATGGCACTCCTCATCAGCGGATTCAGCATTGCTAGAGACACATCTCTGGAACCCTTAAACGGAGACTTTTGAAAATGCTTTTGAACCCAGTTTAGTCTGAAAACTCCAAGGTTGTGTTTTAGGGCGCTTTCACACCTGCTCTGTTTGGTTCAGTTCAGTCAAACTCAAGTTCGTTTGCCCCCTCAGTGCGGTTTGTTTGGGCAGGTGTGAACACAGCAATCACAGTCAGGTGTGCACCAAAACAACTGGACCGAGACCTTCTTGAAGAGGTGGTCTCAGTCCGGTTCCAAAGGAACTCTGGTGCGGTTGGTTTGTGGTGAGAAGGTGTTCCGACCTGGATGTGAAGCAACTGCAG
>NC_065527.1:3209865-3212961 GCF_006386435.1 Epinephelus moara
CTTGTAAATGCTGCCGTGAGAACACCAACCAACTCTAGGCAATTATACAACTTTGGAACAACAGGAGTCCCTGATTCAGACCAAAGGAGACCACTCTAGGGCTGACAGCAGCCTCAGTCTGGACGGGCAGAAACGTACACCTTTGGAAACAATGATGCAGACACCCACGTTTGCCTCCCGGTCGGGTCTCGCCAGTGCCAGTTTGTCAAGTCAGAACATAATATAACTAGGCCTTCATACCTTTGTCATGTCATCCTTCGAGTGTGGGTATTCCCTTCCCATCACAATGGCTTCCTCCAGTGATGGATAATGCTCCTGCTCTAATATGTCGCTGTATTTGCTTTGCAACGACTTCCAATCTGTTTTCCAGCCCCTTGACAGCCTTATACTCGTGTGTTACTTTCAGTAACTGTTCCACCTTGTTGACAGCCCAAGCCGAGAAATCTCTCGTCTGACTTTTTGCCATTTCCGTTGTATTTTGTGTTATTAAGCAGCCAACAGCAGAGTAGACGGTCTGCTTCCTGTTTCTACTGGTACATGCATGCCCTGTGTGCGCGAATGGTCAAGTGATATGCATTTCCAGGTGTGTTAGTATGGATGAAGCTTAATCCTCAAATCATACTAAAATGCTTGTGTGTGCAGAGATCATTTTCATTTTTAAACGCTGACCCAGATGTTTTGCATGCCGTGTACTTGGAAATCACAATATCTATGCAGTATATTGTGATGTAAATAAAAAAAAACAATTGCCAAATTCTGAGAAATAGAGGATTTTTGGCCAATTACATCAAATTAAAAACCTGACAAATTGATAACTTAATCACAGCAGTGCAAGCAATTCTCCTTATTGACTTGCAAAATTGTCCAAGGTTTTTTTTAACACCCAGAGATATGAAAGGATGTTTTGCTGCCTCTTGATATTGATAGATAAGGGTGCACCGATACGACACAACAAGTTGTTATTGGTGCAAATGTCACCCTAACTATATGCCATAGTGTGAGAAATCAACCTTAAATATAGTTTCTTTGCCTATATCATTATAAAAATTCAGTTCTTCCACCGTCGAATTAATTAAGATTTTTTTAAATAAAAAATGAGCTGAGTTTAGCTGCACAAATGCTTCAGAGCACAGAAATCAGTCAGTTAGAAAGACACATTATAAGAAGTAATCAGGGGTAACTCTTCTGGACACTCAGGCATCATGTGGTTCGCAGTACGAGTGGCTTCATGATAGGCAGCCGCTGTTCTGTCTGAATTGCTTTTCACACTCGCACAAGCACTTTCCCTGATTTGCCATTACCACCGACCCCGGCTCTGTCTCCTCCATCTCGTCTTCTCACTGTCTTGTATTTTTAAGGTCACGGCGTACTACGTTCACACCCACAGCGAGTGCTTTTTTGTTTTGTTTTTTGTTTTTTTTTGTACTCATATACACATGCTCAGCTGCAGAATATAAGGTACCCCACACACCTCTGAGTAACTACACCACTGTGCAAGAGAGAGGAGTGAACATAATAAATGGAAGCCAGCTGGAGGGAAAGACGATGGCTATGAGATTTTAGCCTTTTATTTAGCCAGGCAACTTCAATCAAGCGCAAATGGATGGCTGCGTAAAAGCTTTTTAGAAAGGGCTGGAGATTAGGCTAAAACACGGGGATAAAAAAACACTCTGCTCCAACTGTTCCTTTTATTGTGGCATTAAAAAATGTGATGTTTCAGTTGGGAAGGCATTCATCCCTTAAAATGAAGCACAAATGAAACATTGAACACACAGCGCAGGCACTTGGAAACCATTAGTGGCTCCGGCCATCACGTCCTTAATAGCTACTGTCTGTCATACACTCGTATGTTTGCAGAGAAAATGGCAGAAACACACTGAAAGACTGGTAAAGAGTAAATAATTTAAATTGCTCCCGTTCCCATGAGTCGTTGTGTAAACATGTAATCTTTCTCATCCCTAATAACAGGTGCAGGTACATTAAATTTTAAAGGCAGATTACAGCAAGCACGCCAAACCCTGCCCCCCCACCCACCCCAATCTGCTGCGAGGTCAGTGTGAGTGGGAGGATTGTGATTTTTTTATTTCTTTGTCTGAATCATCATCTGTAGAGGGCTGTGGCAGCATCATCAAAGTTTGGGTCAATCACTAGCATTCAGACAGAGAACCCGTGTCGTGGTTCAGTGAGAAGAATGGTATGGCAGATGAGGGTTAGCGCACGGCGCCTGTGACGTGCTAGATTCAAAATGACAAAATCTGCCCACTCGTAAAGCTTAGTGTAACATTTGGAAACTGTCCCACTGACAGACGAGGCCAACAGAGCCAAAGCAGTCACAGCACAGTCATGCTAACAGTGACTAATCTCAGACTGAGGACAGTGAAATAAAGCAACTGCTTGAGCAACTTGTACTCAAAGTTTAAACTTTGAATTAGCAGATAAGTGCTCACAACCCTTTTCTACCCAAATTAATGTGTTTATTTTAAGTGAGAAAACCTGCTTAAAATAGGCAATGAACTCCTTTCTCATTGTCAGTAGACCAGATGAGTACCACAATGTTCCATGCAGTGCAAAATGGTTTGTCCCGTGCTTTCCTGCAGAACATCAGAGAATTGCCTTGCACGGTCTATAGCAGTCATTTTTGTTGGTAAATGTGAGACATTTGAACATGTCTCCATCTTCACAACCAGAAACAAGAAACTGAATTTGGTGCTGAGGGACTGCTGTGATTGCTGAAACTCACATGAAGCTATTATAATTGGTCAAATTTGCAAAATTGGATTGGTTGAATTTGTGTTAATTGTTGGTGATCATCTCCACCAAACCCTTTCAGTCCAGTACCTTTAGAACCAACAGTAACCCTTCAGACATGGTACCTAGTAGGGATGCACCGAAATGAAAATTCGTGGCCGAAGCCGAATAACATTAAACGATTGGCTGAATACCGAGTACCGAATACCGAATATCGTTGTTTAGTTTTTCATTAGTCTTTGCAGATGAACCCCCTCCAGATTAGTGTTGTCACGGTACGAAAATTGGATCCCACGGTACGATACCAATGAAAATATCATGGTTCTGAGTAGTATCACGATACCACAG
>NC_065527.1:3214072-3242501 GCF_006386435.1 Epinephelus moara
GACCGTCCTCTACTGACCAATCAGACTGCAGTGTTCACAGCTCCACCTTTTAGTACCACATCTGTGTGCTAGGTACCCCAACAGAGGGGGGACCAAACATGGGGACGCTAAGGAACGGTTCTGTTGGTACCATCCACAACTTTTCACTGTGGAGACAGAAAAACCGTACCAGACTGCTCGGTTATGTTTAACAGCCAGTTCCTAACTGTGTCTGTCTGCTGTTTGGTGCAGAGCAGGTAGTGTACAGTGGGTTTTTTAGGTGTGAGCAGGGAGAGTGAACCAAAACTGTGAAGTTGCAGGTTAGACAGGTAAACAATGATCTTAAAGGTGAGGAGAATGGAAGAGTCAGGTGATAATTCTCAGTGAAATTACGGTAACCTGTGGCCCCGTTCATAAACAGCTTATTTAAATATAAACGTATTGCACCATCAAATTCAAAACCACGCGTTGCTAACAAAGGTCATTCATCTTCGGAGGACTTTGCCTGGAAAAAAATTTGGTTAAACAATTTCTGCGGTAAACCTGATGCTAAACTGGCACAATACATCATGTTGCTCAAGGCCTATGTTGCTGATGTGAGGATCATATCACAGGCTTGTAAAGACTGGTCATCCGGGTCAGGTTTACTTTGGCATTACAACCATGTGTTCCTGTATGCAAAGTCTGGGCTTGTCTGCTTAGTTTGATTTTGTTTTTTTTTAATCTGCCTCCAAATGAATGTCATGAGGTGAGCCCAGAGGTTCACTGGGTTCAGAAGTGGGAACCAACCAAGACAGAGATTAAATGAGGAACCTTTAAATGCAGACTAGGAAGGAAGCAATGAAGGAAACGACCGGGAATATTCACAGCTATTGATGCAAATTGGAAAATAACTGATACAGCTGTCAGATTTTGGGGACTGCCATGGTAACAGACAAAGAGAGAAAACGCTCTGACCTCACAGATTGGGGTCCACGGCAGAAAATGGTCGGAAAACCCGGCCCGCGGATGTCTGGCTCGACCAAAACGCTGTAATTTTTCAATCAGAACACGTTGAGTGAAGCCATGAAGTAAAATGAATGGCAGCGCTGGAGTTGAGTGTCGCCCAGAGCACGTATGATGTCAACGTGAACTGTAAGGCGCACCACAGTAACACAACCCTAAACCAGAACAAAAAGCACCAGATTGCATTTCAGAGGGAATAACATTCACTTCCCTGATAGTCAGATGCTTGTAAACAAGTTTTGTCTCTCAGTGGATGTGCCGTACATGGCAATGTGAAGAGCAGCCTGTAACAGCCTACCAATGAGGTCGGACAAGTTTGGGGAGTGATTTGAAAAGGGTGATGAATACCACTGGCTCTGTATGTGCAGCATACTTGTGTTGTAAATGGATTCAGTGATATCGCCATAGATGTGTTAACATAAAGAAGATGGTTATACAATGTTTTGATGCATGAAGTCAGTATGTTATTAATAATCTGGAGAGCAGATTGCAGGTCCTCTCGGAGAGGGCACAGAGTGTGGGAAAGCAGAATGGTTAACAACTGTTTGAGCAACAAATCTGCTCACTTAAACATTATATATTGTATTCATGATGTGTTAGAGAGCAGAGCTGAGTGTCAGCTGTATGTGTCCCTGGTCCTGTTTGAGGGAGTGATGGTGTGATGCTCAGCTCTAACAACATTAGGCATGTTAGGGGTGAGAGTTCATTGGATTACACACACTGACCTAATCTAATCTGGTGTTTATTCCCTGGGATTACTGTGTGTGTGTGTGTCAGTGTGTCCATGTGTGTAGGCGTAGCAGTAGAATGAGGGAGGTAGGAGGTAGGAAGGTGGATTTTTTTCTCAGTCCTGTCACGATAATTCTGTTATGGATTTGTCGTACAATATATGGACATGACCTCCATCATTTTGCTGACCTTGATATTGCCCACGGTGTTTACATGCATGAGTGCAAAGAAAAATAAAACAACATTTCAAAGATGACACAGTGAAGTTTACCGGTAGCCTGCAGCTGCACTTTTGGAGTAGAAGAGACACAGTCCTGATAGTCGTTAGCTTGGCAACCCCTGCCGATGAGCCAAAAAGTTTTTCGTTTGTCCTTTTACCCTCCACTTCATCCTCAACCCCGTAAATCTACCAGCCAACCACCCAGCTCCCAGGCCATCCATCCCCTGGAGCAGACTGCAGCACACTGGCCAGATTATGGTGTCAGTCGGTATAAGTTTTGACAATGTGTTATGTGTATGACCCACCACAGGAGATTTAGTGGTTGTACACATGCAACGTCTTTAACCGCCTGAAAAACACAACTACTCTGGCCTTTTCTGTGCCAGCTTTCAAGACTGCGGCGGCAGGTTGGGTCAGAAGTTGCTAAGTTATTGTTTATAAAGCACTGCCCAGTTAGAGGCCGACGCTGTTGTGTTACATGTCTTACATGTCTCACCCATTGCACCTCTTTTGCTTCTGCAATGCCAGCATGCTGTCTAAAATCACACACTGGAGGGAAATGATGCTGCTGCTGTTGTTTAGTTCTGTGTAAAAATGCAAAGGGGGTGTAAAGAAGGGACTTTGTAGCGTCTCTGTAGCGCTATCAATGTGTGAAACGGACTCAGGCCTGATCACACAGAAAGAGTTATGCAGGTTGCAAACCACGTGCTGCATTTAAAAAAATTGGAACACCAATAGTGGCAAAAAAAATGCTGAGGTGGATCATGGGGAGTACCACCAGTTGGTCCAGGAGCTTCTCCTCCATCATGGACGTTTACAGGCATATTTTAGGATGACTCAGGGGCAGTTTGACAACCTGCTGTCTGTCATCGGGCCGTATAGCTCTGGGTATCCAGCAACCGCTACCACCAGTTTCTCCTCCATTGTTTACCAACTGTAAACTTGTTGTCATGACCACCACAGAAGGCCCGCCTCATCCTCTCATCCGACTGAACAATGGGGAAAAAGCAGAGATGACGTGGGGCATTTTTCCACTCTGTGAGTTGAAGTTCAGAGCGCTCCAGCAAAAACGCCAGGCGCCTAGAGCGCAGGATTGCAAGCCAGTTGCAACACAAAAACCACAAGCAAAAAGCTTAATTCTCATTAAAAACAATTACAAAAAGGCGCCTTCCTATGTGATCAGAGAAGGTCATAATGGATTTTTAGACTTAAGCATTGGTGTAATTCAAAGAGGAGATGCACTTCGTAAAGACAGCTTTCTGTAGTATAGGATCATGTTATATCTTGTTTTCATGTCCACCAAACAAGGCTGTCTGTCACCATGGTAGCAACAGTTACAGTGCCTGTCTGTCCAACCTATGCCAATCAGTGAGGTTTTACCGCTCACACAAACAGACACACAAGTCGCGGCCCAGATACAGACTAGATAAGACCAAAGGTCGGCTGATACGAGCTAACTGGGACAATCGTTGTTTTTATGGTCTTGATGTGAGCGTTTGAGATAAAGCGTGGATCATATGCTGCATTTGGACGCTTTAAAAGCAAACCTGTGCTGCGACTCCAACCCACCTCCAAAAATAAACCAAAACAAGGAGGTCTGCTGTGTAGTAACACAGCTGTCAATCACAAGACTTGTGAATCAGGGCACGCAGATGAAGACATTTAGGCTAGTGCTAATTTGTGCTTTTGGATAAGAGTTATTTAAAAGTATAATATGATAATGTCAAATATAGTTTTTTAGTCAATTAACCAGGGAACTGAAGTATTAGGGTGTTTGTCAGATGTGTAAATGAAAAGGGTTTGGCTTGTTTAAATCCCCTCACAGGAACAACTGAAACACACTTATAGTATACACACACACACACACACATTCGCGCAGATACACACACATATGCAAACTCTTGCCTCTCTGTGTGTTTATAAAAAGGAGCTTGTCCCACTTTTCCCTCTCATCTGCCGTGCTCTCGTTCGGTAATTTCTCCGGTGCGGTAGCTAATTGGTGTGAGCTCGGGGAAAATTTGCCGCCCCGCCACTGCCGTCTCAAAACAAGCTGGAACGAGAGAGGGGAAAGAGCCGAGGGGGCAAAGAGGAAAATGGAGAGAAGATGGAGAAGAGAGGAGGTAGGTCGCAGGGGAGGGAGGCGGTGTGCACAGGTTGCAAGTGGCCGTGAAATCACGTGCGCAGATAACCATTTTCTTTACGCATTCTTGTGAGTGGAGCATAAACAATAAGGCTCGGAGCGAGTGAATGATTTTATTGTCCTGTTAGAGGAAGACAAGGAAGTGTATTCAGTGCAGGTGGAAGAGAAAGGACAGAAAGCAAAACCTTGGACAGATAATGAAAAGAGGACTGTAGATGTGTGCCAGGCTGTTAACAGAGTTTCTACTGGTTAATAAATCAGTAAAAGAATTGAATCACTTGATGAGGATGAGTGTGAAAGACTTGCCAGAATGATCTGTGCTCCTATTTTGAGGGTAGAAAGCGACAGAGCGAGAGAGAGTGAACCAAACTAGGACAAGTCCTGAAAGACCATTGTACTCCTTTTTTTCTTCAGGTCTCCAGCGCATTCAAAACTGCTATCTCACTGTTGCCCTCCCCATCTCACTCACTTTCTCTCTCTGTCTCCTCCTCTGACTCCTCTGACTACTTTTCACCTCGTTCCTCTCCAGCAAAGGGCCGGTAACTGAGAGAAAACGATCCACTGTAAACATCACAGTCAGTGGCCTTTTGTGTCGTGAAGCAAAGGCTGTGGACCCAGAGAGGGCCCCAGAGGTCCCCACACAGAATGAGGAACACTTTAAAGCAGTGGCCTTTAGTCCTGATCTTTAAGGCACAGCCATGCTTTTTTATCTTAATGGGGACTCCTTTGCACCTGGGATTCAAGGTGAGGGCAGATAACAACATGGCTGGATAGGGAAGTGTCGGTCTGAAGCATCAGGACTGAAGAATACTGGTTTAATGAAATAAACAATTCCACATTTTGTATCTTTATCTCCTCAGATCTATGGCTTCTTTTCCACTGGAAAAAAACCAAGTATTGATATTTAGGACAAATGACTCTACAGTAGGGGTGGGAATCTTCAGGCACCTCAAGATTCGATTTGATTATGATTCAGAGAGTAAGGATTTGATGATACAACTTTTATTGATGCATCAAAATGTTTGATTTCAACAGATGATTTGCCGCAGCCGCCATGTTGTTATTTACATTATGCCAGCAGAGGGGCTCTGTTAGCACCGGTGAAAGCCAAGACACTGGGCAGGCCAGGCCGGGGTTTTTAAGGTCAAACAGACTGAGCAGAGACAGAGGTGTTTTCATTTAGTCAATGCTGCAGCGTGTGTTGGTCAGCTGGTTTACACGCTAGTCACTGCTCCTCTCCTTAATGTTCGTCTGGGTGATGGCGTAAGTTAATATTCATACTTCATGTTCGCCTTATTTAGATGTTAAATTAAAACAAGCTTTCAGCCGCTGTCTTCTGTGAAGATGAACTAGTTAACTTTAGCTCGTCCGTGCTGTAGACTGTCTGGGTGCTGCACTGACTTCACAGTTGAGTTCCGCCTTTTTTGTTCGTCAACATTGTGTTATGAACAAACATTCACATAAATGATTATTGACATTTTGTAAAGTGATGCTGAATCATCCATGTCTGCATTGCGATGCATATAAGAATATATTTTTTCCCCACCCCCCTCTAACCTGGAAATCCAGATGCCCCGCCCCTAGCAAATTGTAATTTGCAGTGCACGGAGATCTGGCCCCGACGAGCAGAGCCCGCTAAATTGTCTATCTGACAGAGGCGGGCTCTGGGCGGGCGTAACATGATGAGGACAGCACCGTACTGTAGGAGTCTAAAAGTAAACAGCCAAGATGGCAGCTGCTGAAGGACTGCGTCCATTCAGTTTAGCTTTGGAAGAAACGCTAAGCCAACTACACTTATCTTTTTCCTTAAGAGAGGAACAGAAGACTGCCCTAGAAGCCTTCGTTTCCAGGAAGGATGTTTTTGCTGTTTTGCCGACGGGATACGGCAAAAGCATAATATATCAGTTAGCCCCACTGTTCAGCAAACCAATGGGGCTTAGTGCAATGAATACGTCACCTCGTTTTTTGCTTTGATTGGCCATCGTGCTATCCAATTGCGTGCGGCAGCATTTGAAATGCCTCAGTTAGCAGCCCCTTGGGTAGGAAGGGTGTATCGGTGAGGGTCAGACTCAAAATCTTTCTAGATTTGAGTCTGGATTTCCAGGCTACCCCTACACTACAGTAGTCAGGATTACCTATCCGCTCCGATCGGCAGTGATGGAAATACGACACCAGAGTGTATGGTGTGCTATCACAAAATACCATTTGTCTTTGTCAAAACAGCTCTCTAATGTCTTTCAAAATTATTCTAAATATGCACCGAGTTTGAAAGAGAGACTAAATAAGTAACAGATAAAAAGGAAGTAACCACTGTAACCTTTTCACTTGGCTCCATGCTGCTTTCTGCTGTTTGATAACCTGTTTTTTTGGGGTGTTTGGGACACCAAGAGTGACACAACAGAAAAAAAAATCCAGACAAGCCTAGGTGTACACAGCATTGGTGTGTTGCCAATGGGAAAGGAGTCAGTCCCCTTTTTTTAGTGGGGTTTTCCCTGTTTAAAAAAATCTGCATATTCGCGTTTATTTTGGTGGGAAAAGGATGGGTCATAGATTTAGTTTTGATGAAATATTTATAATGTATCTATCATAGATATAGTGTTGTTGTGATTTACCAGGATGTGTGATGTGTATTTCCTGGTGAAAGCCCCTGGGTGTACAAGTAGTGATTTATTTATATTTCAGCTTTGTTTGGAATGAAGAAGAACTGGCTAGCTAGTTCACAATAATTAATCCCTTAAAGGGTACAGATACATGCACCGTGACTATCGGACCAAACAAGAATCTGGTTTTAAAGGAATTAATAATGACTGAGTGAATTTAACTAGCAGAAACCAGCACTTTATAACAGCTGACAGATCAACTTTGTTCAATACAGATTGGTCACACTTAGCAGATCGCAGAGCAACTGATCTGGATCCAGCATATTGGATTGGTGCATCGCTACCAAGTATTTGAAGAATACCACTTGCAACATGGCTGCTTGTCTAAACAAATCTTTGTTAAAAATGTGGTTAAAGGGGAACTCCAGCTAAAACATCTTGGATTATCCCCAGGTGGCTGCTGCAGTATAGGTCATAAACTCCGCCCCCTCCATGTTAGTTAGGAAATGGGCCAAATTAAGGATCAAATTACACATCAAATAAATTTTACAAAATGGTTTCTGCCATTTTTGTTTTTTGTTCAAGTGGTCATTTTTCTTTTCATTTTTTTTTGTTTTAATTAGCTTTTTGATGCTTAAAAAAAGCCGGTTGACATCATGATTGACAGCTGTATGCGCGAATCAGTCTGCTCACAATCAAAGGTGCTGCTTGCAGTTGGTGGGAACTTGAGACATCACCAGTGCAAGATGGCAGCCGCCACATCCGGGATATCTTGGAGGCATTTTGTATGCGATGTACATTCGCATGGATAGCTGTCTGTCACGTTCTTGTGAGCACAATATCTCAAGATCACCTTGAGGGAATTTCTTTTGATTTGGCACAAACGTCCACTTGGACTCAAAGATGGTCATAGGTCACTGTGACCTTACAAAAATGTTTTTGTCCATAACTTAAGATTTTTTTTTTGTGGTAATTATGACAACATTTCACACAAATGTCTAATAGGATAAAAAAAAGTGATGAAGTGATGATATCTTACATCCAAAATGTCCAAGGTCAATTTCACTGTGACGTCGTAATGTTGTGTAAAAACACTTTTCTGGCCAATACTCACTGTGATATCTCAGGAACAGAAGGGGAGACGTTTGGTCAGGCACTGAATTGGTGACACTAATCTTGGGTGTCCACCTTGACAATGTGCTAATGGTGTAGATCTTCTGTGCTGCCGGGGGGAGGAATTGTGTGAAGCGTCCATGTTTTCACAGACACTGATGTAAACTGTAAATGCAACTTGACAGGTTCACAGAGACAGACAACTGTGAGGCAGTGATTCTAGTTTGTAGATGGTTTTTTTTCTGAGCCAGTGGGATAGCGATGCCCATCTTGAAACTGTGCTAAGTGTATAGATCTTCTGTGCTGCCCTGGGGAAGGTGGGTGTGAAGCGTCCATGTTTTAGAATATGTAGCTACTTTGCAGCAACATTTGAAGCATTAGCTGTGTCTCGGTTCAGGGACTGATTGCATCAATCAGTGTGACTAAGGCTGTCCCATTTCGAAGGAATTGCAGCCTTCTTTCCCAGAATTTGGAGGATGCAACTAATCTCGGTGATGCCCAGGAGGTGAACTGGCACTTCTACCAGTCCACACTCCATATCTGGTCCGGAAGGGGACTTGAACCGGCAACCCTCCCGATCCCAAACCAGGTCCTTATGGACTGAGCTAACTAACTTACTAGCTCACGCCTTCTTTCGTCAAGTACAGCTGGTTGCTTGGTAACAGGAACACCATGGGGCAAGATCAACTGATGATGCAACCAGGAAATCCTCCACAAATCAGACCGTCCCATTTCGGAGACTGTTCGGTTTGGCTGATGCGGTCTTCAAAGGCTGTGTCGTTTAAAGGTTGCAGCCCCTGAATTGAGACACAGCTATTGTCCATTGTCATGGCAACATACAAGTCTGGACAGACATGGATGTAAAATGTAACTATACTTGACTCGTGGCTGAGACATACAACCATGAGGCGGTAATTCTAGTTGTACAGTGAGAGGAGGTGGAGACACATCGTCCATCTTTATACACAGTCATTGGTCTCTACCTGTTTCTTCTGACTCTTCAATAACACATACTTGGCAGGACACCGCTGACCACCGTGACCGAACTAAAGAAAGGAGCACCAGCTGCAGACATCAGCAGAAAGTGACGTCACAGTACCGACTACCTTGTTTGACTAAGAGGTTATCTCTTGGAAGTGCAGCGCATAAATACCACAGCAATGAGCTTTTGATTCCAAAACCAGAGACCAAGATAACAAACACACAAACGTTTTCATTATCACCTGAAGCTGAGTAATGCCTACCTTCCACTTTTGATCATGAGTTTCACAAGTTGACATCATGCATCCAGTTTTACTCTCTTTGTTGGTATCTGACCACCTACAGCTCTGTGCCAAGCAACAGAATCACTCTCAGATGGGCGATCCCTTAGGTAATATGTTGTTAAATGTGTTGTCCATGGCCCTTGAAATTTAAATGTTTGCTAACCCCCGACAGCAGCATCTACAGCTACACTCTCCAAGACAGCTTTGACAGCAGGGTATTGCTCTTTGTTTTTGTGCCTCATGCTTTCATTTGTCGTTGTGAGCCAGACAATAGGTATGTTTAAATGAAAGGGGGTCTTTCCTATGTGTGCATGAGTCAAACGATGAGTGTGCCTGCCGAGAAGGGAAAGGCAGGGGCCCACAGAAAGGGTGGTCTTGTGCTTATGTGGGCTCAGAGACAGAAGCAGTGTGTGTCGGGACAAGAGCGAGCTGTCTGCGGAGGGGAGCGCAGTTTAGGATATACAGTATAGCCAGTGTTCAGCAGAGCCGGGGTCTAGGTGAGTTCACTGTATCTGAGTGTTTGCATGTTTTCGGAGAGATGGGAGTTTGGATGTTTTATGGGATCGGGACCGTTGAATTTTCTGCTTTGTCATGTCCTCAACGGCCGTTATTTGTGCGTGTGTGATCTGTTTAACTTTATCCAAACAGCTCGGCTGACTTTTTAGCAGTGGGCTTATCCTACTATGGTCTGCAACAAAGTTGGCTCTGTGTGTCCGCATGTCTGTGTGTGTCGTTGGATTAACCCTCAGAGGAAAAGCTCATAGCTGCGTGTGTATCTGTGTTTTTTTATGCACATATACAATGTGTTTTATCTCCTCTTTGTCCGTGCGTGTTTGACTTCTGGCTCAGCTACAACTTGTATTGTTTAGATTGTGATAAGATGTGGGCAACCACTACTGTAGTCTGGTATTACATTGTTGCACACTGCGGCTTAAGTGGACGTCTTTGGCATTGCAAATATGTGAAGTATGTGGGTGTTTGGTCTTCCTCTTGCCTTCCATTTTTCCCTTCTTTTCTCCTTCATCCCATTCATCCTGTGTTAAGTTGTCCCAGGTACACAGCTTCAGAGACAACACCCCTGAGATCTTTGTGCTTCTCTTGCTGTGCCATGTTTACCTGTGTGAGCTTTTTCTCATGAACACGAGCCCCTCTGGTATTAGCACATGCTCCCAGCATGTTTGCTCATGTGTAGTTTTACGTGCTGCTGTATGTTCATTCATGGAAATTGCCACCAGCAAAATAAAGTTAAATCAGTTAACTATAGCAGTCACAAGAGAAGGAAACAGTGGTCACATAGAGGACTGTTGTATCATAAAGAGCCAAGAAAAGGAAACTGCACAGTGATTTACTGTGATACAGTGATATTTGTCCTCACAGGGAAACACTTTTCTCTGGCCTCAGGAGGGCAGAGGTCATGGTCTCTTATTTAAGAAGCTTCAAGGAGTTACGTTTCTTGCTTAAGGGCCCTTTGGCAAGGCAGATACTTAATGCTAATGAGTTTTGAACCTGGACCTTCCAGGTAATGAACAGTCCCCTTTTTTAATGTATACGAGCCATACTGTTGCTTCCATATCAAAGCAAAAGTAATGAAGGGTTTCCCTCTTGTCTGACTCTTTCACATCAGCACAGCAGGGTGTTTGCATACTTTATAACGTGAACACGGTATTTGTGCTGTTTACCTAGTGACCGCTGCGATGAAAGATGAAGTAGTTGCCAGCTTTAATATTTCCAGAGTTGTAAAATCCTGTCTTTGAGTATTATAAACGGTTGTACAGTGTCTCTGCATTTCCTAAACTTTTAAATGCTTTGATCTGTTACTCCAAATGGGTCGTATTTTTAATTGTCACACTAGTACCCGAAACAATACGACTTCACCTACACAACGACTGGTTTCAGTCTGAACTTCCACAAAGACCAAGTTCAAGTCACTTAAACCCAAATTAAACGGATATATTTTAACCCACATTGGTCTGAATCAGGGACTCATGTTGTTCCAAAGTTGTATAATTGCCCAGAGTTGGTTCGTGTTCTCACGGCAGCATTTACAAGCGGACCAGATCAAATGCCTTGTGTGAGAAAGCTGCTCTTGATTGGTCAGAATTTCCATGTGGGAAAAATCCAGGAAGTAAAGCAAACGTTGAAGAAGAGTACACTTGCAAGATAAATGTGACACTTTCTAATGTCACAATGGAGGGACAACTACGCAGGTTGATTTTAGCGCTGCTCATCGTGGACTATATTGCTGTCATTGTTCATTTTAGTCAAACCATACAGTTTGAAAACGAGGCGCGGCTCCAACTAGAAAACAATGTTTTGATGCATTGGATGTGCTGAATGTGCATATTAAGGCAGTACAGGAGGAGGTGCACATTAATAATCCTCCAGGACTGTAACATGCTCATGTTTAACCCAAACAATGTGTCATGTGACTGCAGTTGCTTCACATCCAGGTCGGAACACCTTCTCACCACAAACCAACCGCACCAGAGTTCCTTTGGAACTGGACTGAGACCACCTCTTCAAGAAGGTCTCAGTCCGGTTGTTTTGGTGCGCACCTGAGTGTGATTGCTGTGTTCACACCTGCCCAAACGAACCGCACTGAGGGGGCAAACGAACTTGAGTTCGATTGAACTGAACCAAGCAGGGCAGGTGTGACAGCACCCTTACACAACTTGGTATAAGTAAGTGGCAACCTCCAGGGCTGAAAAATGAAGCCATCGCTGAATTGTCAAACACTGCAGTTCCTCTAATGGACACTTGAGGCTGACTCCAAGAGCGAGTCAATCCCCATAGACCCCCACGTAAATGCCCATCTTTACAGCAGAAATAAAACTCCCTGACAACTGTGCAGGGGGTGACATTTTATATAACTCACCTGTTCACATTTTATTAAGGCTTACAGTTATGCATAATTAAATATGGGCGAGGTGTAGTCACATCCCTCTTCTATCCATAGATGTACAATAATAACTAGATACCGGAAGCCAAGATGGCACCTGTTCACTTCATTGGAATCTACCATTCACACTCACATTCACACCTACGGACAATTTAGAGTCACCAATTAACCTGCATGTCTTTGGACTGTGGGAGGAAGCTGGAGCACCTGGAGGAAACCCACGCTGACACAGGGAGAACATGCAAACTCCGCACAGAAGGGCTCCCCTACCCTGGGTTCAAACCAGGAACCCTCTTGCTGTGAGTTGACAATGCTAACAACTGCACCACTGTGCCACCGTGACCATATCTGGACCACCCTCTGTTCTAAATACTGTCACTTGTGGCTCCAAATATCCAAGATGGCGATGGCCAAAATGCCTAACTCGAGGCTTCAGAACAGGAGTCCACAAACCAATGAGTAACGTCACAGTCGCTGTGTCCATTATTTTTATACCGTCTATGGTTCGAAGGTGGATCAATGTCGTGTGCTTGTAAGTGCAAGCAGTGAGAGTCACCTAAAAACTAAAGATGGATTTCAATGTTGCTTTGATTAAAACTTACTCTTGTAGGTGTGACTCAAGTCATTCCTTGATTGCATCTCGCATCCATTACTGCCAAAATGGCAGGACTGCAACAACAGTCCAGAAATTCACAACACAGATGTTTGATTCAAGGCTTAAATACTGCATGTACTGTAGTATAGGTGTGAGAACAGGTGAGAGCACAGATCTTATTTTCAGTCCAGCCACCAGCTTGTCTCTGCCTTAATGCAGCCATCTGTAAGGTTAAACAGGAAGGAGTAAGCCTGAGTCAGAACAGTGGGAGCATGTGTCACTGAGTCAGCCAGCGGAGCGTCCAGCCTGTTTACATGTTGACAGCACATGACACTGACCATATCTTCCCCTCAGTCACAGCAGCAGCCTCTCTCCCACACAGGCCATAGGCTGGATCAATGGGCCGATTGTTGGATCGGCTGAGAAACTAGTTGGCCTTGGTCATGAGGTATATGGTGATGAGAAGATGACTTCTGCATGCAATGGTCCGGTGTGAGCAGGACGTGCTGTTTAAGAACACAGGAAACCATCAGATTGGTGGTACTTTGGTATAATAATTACAAACGAGGGGTTCTGTGGTCGAGACGTGCGGTAGCTTCTTTTTCTCACACCAGTGGCACTGAGGATGCTCATATTTCTGAAAATGAAGACTGTGTTTCTCATAGAACTCAGTGTTTCCTGTGACTAAGATGATGTTGAAACTTTACTGAACAAGCTAATGTCACAGAGTTTTCCATCCGTCTTATATAACGCAGAAGCTAAGAGGGTGCTGTTTGAGCTGGACAAACAGCACCCTCTTCCCTTTTTGCTGTAAAGCAGTGCAGCAGATCTCTGGCAGTCTGTACACACCAGCACTGATGGCACTGTCAACCTGACAGTCTGGGTTTTTTTGTGGTTTGAGATAAGATGCTTCAACAACTATTGGATGGATTGCCAAGGAATTTGGTGCAGACATTTATGTCCCCTTCAGGATGAACTATAATGACTTTGATGATCCTCTGTCCAACACTTTGGGTTATACTTACAAGCATTAGCATGTTAGCTCACTAAACTAAACAGAGAACATTCCACACTCAAATGCCTGTGTAACAATAACATGTTGGCATGCTGATGTTAGTATTTAGCTCACAGTACAGCCACTCAGATCTGCTATCATGGCCATAGAGTCTAAAGCCAGGCTCAGCCTACAGAACTTTTGGGCGGACTTATCCCTGACTGACCCCTCCAGACAATCAGAGGAGAAATCTGGTCTGGCACCTCTGTCAGTACTGATGTTTGGCTCAGATTATGAAATGTAAGGGGTTTGAACATCCAGTCTTAAATGTCCTGGACTCCTCACAAGCCCCTTTTACACTGCCAGATTTTCCACGAATGTTGTGCCGTTTTGCCGGCAAGCTGCGAGCGTTTAGACACACAGAGCCGGATTGGCGAGTTGATCCGAGGTGCCCAATTTTCCGTCTCGTAGGGTAGACATATTGGTGGAACCCTTTTGGTTTAAAAAGGCAGAGGTGGCCTTCTGCAACAGGCGGGGGTGTTGAAGACTTGTGGGAGGAGCTGTTGATGACGCCGCACATGCGAGCCACTGGCGGTGGATAAACAGGAAACAGCTGATAGCAGGAATTAGCGAGCAGCTAGTAGCAAGAGGGAAACGCAAACCTGACAGACACTGTAAAGATGAGCAACTGGGGAGACAAGGAATTGCGCGCCCTCCTTGCCCTCGCAAACGAAGAGGCCATTAACCGTCAGATGATGGGGACGGTGAAGAACGGGCCAATTTACGGGAGAATCGCCGCCTGACTAGCTGCGGCTTCCCTCCAAAGTCACTGTTTACGTCACACACTGAGCTACACGTTTTGTTACTTGCTCACGCCCCCCATTGCCCCGAAAAAGGCACATTCTGTATAAACAAAAGTAGGTAGGCGGCATTTTGCTGCACTCCCCGATTTTGTTTTTATACTGCCAATGCTGAAAAAAGACTGATTGGGCTTTCCTGCAAATTTGCACCGCTCCTGTCTAAAAAGGGTTATAGACTCATTGGGGCTGCCTCCAATGTTTTCATCCATGTTTGATATTTTGGATTTGAAGTCCATCCTCAGTAGGCTGCATACATTCAGCACACATAAAACACAGGGCATGTGTTCGTGGATGAGGTACCTGAAGGCCACACTTGAGTAAAAGTACAGATATCTTACCAGAAAATGACTTTGGTAGAAGTTACCTAAGTTACCTGTTCGAATAAAAGTAAAAATCGTCACATATCGGATATTTACTGCACTTAAGTATCCAAAGGAATTTTATGATATTAAATGTACTTAAGTATTGAAAGTAAAGGTGCAAGTAAATGTTAATAAAAAGAAAGCACTCTGAGTTTTTAGAATTATTAAGTTTATTTCCTCTTAACACGAACATTACCTTTAAAAATGGAGCCTTCATTAGACAAACAAGGTCTTCTTGACAACTTTAAGAATTTAAAGAACAAAATCCAGTTTTACCTTCCCTCCCATTCTTTCATTCATCAGTCCATCAAGTCAGTATTAAGTAACAAAGATGCTTCGGTGAAATCTATTGGAGTTAAAGTATACACTTGTTTGGGAAATGTCGTGGAGTAAAGGTGGAAGTTGACAGAAATATGAAAAGTAATGTACAGGTACTCTCAGAAAATACTCAAGTACTGTACTTACTCCACCGTGGGCACATAATACAACACTAGGAACAAAGACAACAAAGAACTTTAGCCTCTAAAAGTGTATTACAGTGCACTAATAAGGAATAACCGTAACATTAGCCAACATTAGCTTAATCTCTTGTGCTGTCGTCTTTGTCTTGCCAACAGGAGGTTGTCCTCCTCGTCTGAGCTTTGTACAAGCAGTTCCCAAACTCTCTTGTATTTTTCGGCAGTATTTCTCTTTGCTGCTCGCATCCTTTCCTCAAACAAAGCTTGTCTCTGTCTTGTGATAAACAGCCATGAAATATTCGATGTTCTCCATTGTGCCTTTTCCTGAATCATGTTTCCTGTGTCGCATTATATGATGGCACGCTAGTTACGGTGGAAGCGCGAGGGTCTAGGTACCATGTCTGAAGGGGTACTGTTGGTTCCAAAGGTACCATACTGAAAGTGTTTGGTGGAAACAGGGCTTACCCAATTTAACAAGTTAGGATTTTTAAACTTCAGTCATGTTTCCTCCTAGTCTGCTGTCATGGCATTTCGATCATGCCATTTTGTAACGTTGGCTTTGCATGTGATGTGTCAGCAGAGTAGTGGGATTAACGGTGGGTCATTGAGATATAAAATACTTAGCACAACGATCCATAAATTCAGCAGCATTGTAATAAATAATTTCACGCCTGTTGAAGAAGCCAACATGTCATCACCGGCTTGTTTATTCCTCTTCATCCTCCTCTCCATTGTTCCTTTTGCTGTTGGAGACATTTTGACATGAGTGAGATCCGCCCTAGTTTTGTGTTCGATAATAAAAAAATAATACGTGTGTATTTCTTCCTACAGATGGATCCCTCCCTAAAGAGCCAAAAGGAGATGTATCGAGTCAGATAGCAGGTAAGACAAACAGAAACAACCCCAAACACACACACACACACACACACACACACACACACTGATTCACAATGTTGCTGCTGTTGTGTCTGCTTTTGTGTGTCTGTGGCGATGGTGGAGGAGGAGTATGTTTTTTATTATAGTGGAAATAACAATGTCTCACTCACACACACACACACACACACACACATTAATATTTCAGTGTTCCCAGTGACAAAGACAGGTCATTGTCACTGTAATTTCTTCCTGACTCCCCTACCATCCCCGTCTCCACCCCTCCATCTCCCCTCCGCCATCACATACCACGTTCCCCAGCCCGTGATTGGCTACCTGCGTCTAGCACCCGTCTCCGTAGCGACAGCAGACTCTCCGTGATGAATTGAAAGGGACAATGTCTGTAGCTTTAATTCTCTGTTGTTGCTTTTTTACCAGCTCTCAGTCCGTTATTATTTGGTTTCAGATTTGATATGTTCAGTTGCCTGTTCTGTCTCCTCCATTTTGATTTATTCACCCAGTTTCCCTCATCCGAAAATCACCTGTCTCATTTACACTTGGTCTTTCTGTTGTTACATGACAGTGATGGCCTTGGCCAAAGGCTACATGTTCTTGGGTTGTCCATCCTCATCCTCATTCTCATGAACGTGATATCTCAAGAATGCCTGAAGGAACTTTCCCAACTTTGGTACAAACATCCACTTGGACTCAACAATGAACTGATTAGATTTTGGTGGTCAAAGGTCACAGTGACCTCACAAAACACATTTTTGGCCATAACTCAAGAATTCATCCTCTAATTATGACAAAATGTCTGATAGGATAAAATCATGAAGTTACGTTTTATATCCAAAAGGTCAAAGGTCAACTTCACTGTGACATCATGATGTTTTCTGGCCATTATCCAACACCATAACTCAGGAACAGAAGGGGCGACATTTGGTCAGAGACTGAATTGGTGACACTAATCTAGGGGTTTTCAGTTGGCATTTTTGGCTGCCCCGTGTGTGTTGCAAGGCTCATGTCTGTCTGCAGGAAACCAGAGAGGAAGACGTTTTTAAAAGTCTCTGTGTCCACCTCTCAGTACTTTTTTAGCTTCTAACTGAATCTCTGTGGTTTGGAGTTAAGTTTCTCGCCTGTGTGACTGTTTGTACTTTAGATATCTGCCATGTTTAACTGTTTCTTGTTCGCTTTCAGCTGTGTAGGAGTTGTGTGAAGTTACTGCTGATGAAAACTCAACATTTCCTTGTTTTGCTGCTTCACAATAAAAGCTTTTACTTAACAACATAATGGAAATTACGGGGGGCTTTTATTGTGAAGAATCTGTAGGAAGTTAAATGTGTTTATCAACAAATCGCGGAATTTGTTTGCGTCCTTTGGGGTTGCAGCGACATACTGGTTTTAAGGTATACCGTGATATAAAAGTTGACAGTTATCATACCATGTACATTTGCTTATCCAGGATATTGGAAAAAAAGCAACTGGACGTTAAGCCTCCCGTTTATTTTAGTTATCTTCAAAGGGCCACGCCCCCTTTTAGGGGAAAGTTTTGAACTTGACCCGGGAGAGACGCTAGTCGCGGCTAGGAGTTCATAATGCCAAAAAGTTGCTGCGTTGTTCACTGCACAGCAAATAATAAAAAAAAAAACAGAATTGCGATTTTCTTTGCTCCCGGATAGAGTGAAGAATGGGGAAAGAAGAAATCTGTGGCTCACAGCCATCAAACGGCAGGGTAAAGACAGAACACTACACCTAACGTTACGTCTGTGGTAGGCACTTCATCACAGGTTAAATGGCTAATGTTAGCTAGCTCGCTAAAGTCAGTTGATCTCAACAATAACATGAGATATTCTAATGAATGTTAAGTAATGAATCGACAGGACATGAATTGAATGAATGAATTGACAGGGTCATTCGTCCACACAGAGGCTGGCAGCTGAAAAGGGCACACACCTCCTATCATTTCCACTTTCTCGTCGTACCAAAGGCGGTCAGGACCTCTTAAACTCTCTCCGTAGCATGTAGCATGACTGGCCATTTCATCCGAAGGGGAAAGACTCAACTGATTTGTTTTTATTTACACTTTATGTGTGTGAAGAGCTCTGCCGCCAGTCAAAATCCCATGTTTCTATCACCTATGACGTCACCGGCGTGCAGCCCGTTGTAGTCCCGTTGAAGTCATGTATAGAGACGCAAATCTCTGCTGCGCTGGGCTGACGACCCAAACCAAGCCAAGCCAAGGCAGCACATGGGCGTGGAAGAACCGTAATCTTGGGTGTCCACCTTGAAACTTTGCTGATTGTGTAGATTTTCTGTGCTGCAGGGGTGAAGATGTTTTAAGCATCTACGTTTTAGTATTTCTAGTTTCTTTGTAGCAGAATCCATATTTGAAATATTGTCTGTTGTCATGGCCACATATGAGTCTGGACAGACATGTATGTAAACTGTAACTGCGACTTCACTGGTTGGCAGAGAAATAAAACCCTGGGGTGATAATTCTAGTTTCTGCTAATGTATAATAGACCAAGCTAAAAAGTATGCTCTGACACTTTGTTCCTGCAGTTAAGAGGGTTGGTGTCTGCTAGTCAATGTCGTCAGCCTGTCATTTGACATTTTGAGGAGACATATGACCACTTTGATATTTACGATTATTACTCCCCTGTGCGTCAGGAGGAAGTTTTAATGTTTAATGGACTGGACTTTCTCGTCTGAGGAGGAGACACACAAATGATTGATTCAGTAGCTTTAGTCCAAAACTATCAGCACTATCAGCCTTGAAAACTCCAAACCTAGATATAAAGGAGGACAGTGAGTTGGCAGGTTGCTCCGGTGCCCAGGGGCCCTGATGGACACAGCTCGAGCGCCTGCAGTAAAAAGGCAATGAAAACAACATGGACGCAGTTATATGTAGACAATACTTGGCTCCTGTTTGGCCCGTCTGAGAGACACTGTCAGAGCTGTGTTTTTCTTAAGCTTCCTGGTGCTTGCCAGTGATCATTTCCTGGTTTTGGGGGGATTATGTCTGTCCATCTGTTGGCCTGGCCTCCGCAGCCACTGGTCTGACTGGGCAGCTGAAGAGTGAGTTTCAAGGAGCGGGGGGAGGGCAGTGCTGTTATGTAATGATGTTAATGCCTTTGGACCTTGACAGATGTGCTGAAGAGTGCTTTGCAGGGAGAAGTGTTGCAGACTTGTGCACTTCCATCACTGTCTGTCTCTCCAGTTTGAAAAAGTAGAACTGCTCTTGAATTGAATTTGTATAAATCGTCAGTGATCAGTTGCATCCTGCAAGCTGAGGTTTCATTTCATAGCGGCCTCCAGATGGCGTGTCTGTGCAGACTGGAGGAGCTGAAGCAGAAAAAGGCTTGCAGCAGGCAGTTGGCTGTTGACAGTGAACTGCAGCAGGAGTCAACAGCTGAAAACAAGACTCACACAGTTCACTGTGTGTTGCACTGAATCTCAGTTGGTGACAGAAGGGAAGTGTTTCAGTATTTACACCACCGGATAAACTGATCAAATATAATACAGTGGTTGTTTTCCTCCCTCTGTCATCAGATTTTTGTGTATTAATCTCAGTGTTGCCAACAGTCCTCTTCCTCCGCCTCGTCACGGTTCGTCAGGATGACATCAGGTGGCATTAAAAGACCCGCACAAATGAACCCTTGGCACCAATAACAAGCCGTCTTTTCTCTCTCTCTGTCCTCTCTCCTCCCTCCTTCCTCCTCCCTCGCCGCTCCTCCCCTGCTGTGTCTGGGTCGCTGGGGTAACCCTGGCCTGTTTCTCGCTCGGTTAGCCTACCCTGCTATTAGAGGTCTGGACGGATGGAGAGAACAGAAAGAGGCGGAGGTGGAGGAAAGATGGTGCTCTCTCTCTCCGAGGCCAGAACTCAGATTTGGGGACAAAAAGAGGAGAGCAGGGGGGAGGACGTGGAGAGTCTGAGTGTAGCGGACTGGAAACAAACACCCTGTCTGTGCTGTTTAATCGCTCACGCTGTCAGCTCACTGTTTCTAGATAATGATACCCCCGTTTTCATAGACGAGGCCTGATTTTCAATGCAGCATGAAATAAGTGCAGCACTAATATCTCCTTTAAAAACTGCACCTTCGAGTCTGAGCTGTCTCTCTTGGATCGCAGCGGACGGCTGGCTGAAAGAATCATTCCAGTGGTGTTGAGGAGGATTTTACTCACAAGTTTAGGGCTGTCAAGCTGTAAAATATGTAGTGAAACCTGCCTCCCTCTGCCTTAAAGAGCTGCTAGCGGAGAGTTTTAATGTTTCATAATGCAGTGCAGGCTTTCCTACCCCAGTGAGACTAAAAGTTGGGTGCGAATGTTGAATATTTATTCAACTTTTTTTCATAAAGAGATGGGAAAATGTTGTAGATTAATAGTTACTTGGCACAAACGACAGCTAAAAATAAACACACATATTGCTCACTCACCAGATAAAACAATAGGCTGTAATTACATGTGCTCTCTTGTTAACTAGTTGCCCACTTGTATGTGTGTATAGAGCAGCAACACCAGTGCCAGCTGTGCCCACAGTAGGTGCATTGTTAGAGTAGCACAGCTGTGTCTGATCACAACAGCCAATCAGCTTGTTTCATCACCGTGCAATAGGACAACACCCTCCTGTGCAGCAGCCAATCAAAGGTGCGTTGATGCAGGTCGACAGCTGCCAGTTAGAAGTGAAATAAGGAGGGTTCATGACGTGAAAGACAGAAGATGGAGGAAGACAAATACAAAAGAGGCAGATGAGAATACTGGCAAGAGAGTGAGATAAAGAAGGAAACAGAGTCAGAGAACTGATGAACAGAGTGTCTTCTCTTAACATCCTCAGAGAGTTAGCCTCGGTTTCAGACACAGGAAACGTGACATCAGTCGTAGACACATCTGTCACCTTCTGCTGAGTTTTAGTCAGTGGGATTGTAGCCTCAGTAGTGTTGCCACAAAAACCACAGAAAGACAGGGGTTCATGTTTTCACATCGCCTCGGGTGTCGGAAAAGTCCATAATAACTGGAAAATGAATGTGCTCAACATGAGCAGCGCCAACTTCCAGACACATCTACAGACAGTAGCACCACGTGTCTTTGTGTCTTGTAAAAATCATCCAGGTTAGTGGTTATTGACCGTTTACTGAACCCTTCCAATGGACAGTGATTGTCCAGTCGTGGTAACGAGGCAACTGTCAGGTTCTTAATACTTTTCTGCATGTTTAAGTGGTGTGCTCTGTGGACTGATGTTTAGAAGCCTCAATTTCGTCATTATTGCCGCCACCGTCTTTGTGTTTTGGAGCCAGAAGTGACCATATTTAGGGGAGAGGCTGGCACTGAGGAACGAGTGGTGGCTCTGATTAAGAAGCGAAGGACACTATTAGCAGACAGCCTTTTATTCAAAGCGGCCCGCCCTTAATTGTGCATGAATTTAAGCCTTGATAATATGTAAACGGATGAGTTGAATAAAAATCTAACCCCGTACAGTTGTCATGAATGTTGAAATTAGCTCAGAGACCAAAACTGCTTTATACCAGGCTGTAAACATGTTTATTTCTGCTGTAAAGTTTTAACATGAGGGTCTGTGGGGACTGACTTGCTCTTGGAGTCAGCCTCAAGTGGACATTAGAGGAACTGCAGTTTTTGGCACTTCTGCGTTGCCTTCATGTTTCAGCTCCAGAGGTCGCTACTTAGCTTTGAGCTGCAGTATGAGCTGGGGATGTGCAGGATTAGTCGCCTAGTTAATTAAATGTTGCTACCTTCACTAGTTGGCACCAGAAATACTAGTCTGTTAAACTTACTATTACAAGTATTATTTATACGATTGCTGTCAGCCAGCGAAAATGCTGCTTGATGAATTTAATTATGTCTAAATGTAACTTGCATTTGAGTGCTCCTTACATGCGTCTATATTGAAAACAATGTCTTTGAGGGCACAAAGAACGTGGCATGTGCACGGCTCCTAACACTGTTATGATTTCAGACAGGAAACATGATCAGGAGCTGGTTAGAGATGAGCACTGTGCTTGTGCCTGAAATCAGGGATCCATTGCTTCACTCATGGTATCTGCCACTGTTGTCATTGTAAACTGCACATGTGCAGTGAGAGAACAGAAAGCGTGACAGGTGTAGCAACAGAAACTGAGCTCAGCCAACAGTCCGCTCACTGCTGCTCTTTGAGACGGTTTCATATTTTCACAAAATGAATGTATGTGGAGTGAGATTCATTTCAAGTGTTCAGTGTTTCCCACAGAATTAGAATCTATGTGTGGTGGGAGCTGACTGTATGTTTTTTTGTTTGGTGTGCGTGTGTGTGTGTCTTTGTTCATTCTGTGTCCACTCTCTAAAGTTAGAGATTTTTTTTCCGCTGCAGTTGATTGATCAGTCAGTCCGATCAGAGCCAACCCGTTCAGATCAATGGATGAGAGCAGCAGCTGGTCCTTAAAATTTTAGACCCTTAAATGGTTAAGTTTCCCTTTCACTGTGCCTGGCATTTTGCTGCTCTGTCTGTGCCTGGAGTACGCTCTGTGCTCCGAGAGTGTGGTGCTCTGAGTAACCGAAAGGTGTATACACACTGGAGCAGGGCGTGGCCCGTACTTTCCTGACTGAACCCGACCTGAGTCCAAGACCGTTATAACCGAGCCCGTCCCGGCCCCAGCAGACTTTCTGATTCTTAAGTCCGAACTTGACCCGAAATTCACAAATGACAAATTCCAGCACTTGAATAGGCCATAGCACAACGCAGCAGCATGTTAGGTGGGCCGAACCGGAGCAAAATTTCGGATTTGTTATCCGAACCCAGCCCGGCCCGTTGGGTTCAGGTCGGGTATCCACACATTTCAACAGCGCTCCTAATGACAGTCCAGCTCAAATGAATATGTGGCGGCAGATGTGACTGTGGCAGACCTCCACAAATGAATGAATGTGTAGGAAACTCAGGTGTAAGTGTTTGCCATCGTAGAGTTGTTGTAGGAAGGAAAGTGCCTCTGAAACAGCCTTTAGACCACGGGAAAAATAAAATATGTTCACGCATATTTGAGTGGAATCAATATTAAGTGTTGAAATCAATTATTTCCATTGAAGAGTTTCCCACAGTAAAACCCTCCATGAATAAAATGAAGTCAAATAAAACTACACGAGCAAGTTTTTCTTTTGTCAGAGCGTCTCTGATCAGGATGTAGGTCAGCGGTCCAGGTCACGGACGCCCTATTCCGGTCCACTCCCTCAGCTTCAAGGAATCCCTGCCATTCCCACACTTCCCCCAGCAAGGAATTTCTGGCACGCCGTGAATGTGGGAAGTCCACAATCATGCAGGGATGCGCACACATGTGCACGGTGTTGGTTTCTCTCGACCCGTAACAGCTGGTTTAGGACCGATGCTTCCAAGTCAGCTGCTGGGGAGCCATTATGAGATTACGTCTGCATGTAACTGCTCTTTAATCGGATAGGGAAGATGCATGTGTGTGTGTTTGTACATGTGTGTGTGTGTGCGTTCTTTTGGTGGTATGTAGGCAACTTCTCCCCTCCCTTCGCTGACTGACCGTACCACCCGTCCCATCTGTCCTGGTCCAGGCAGCTGTTGCATTCTCTCTGTCTCTTCTTTTTTAAACACACACACTTGGACCCCTCCCTGAGGTATTCGCCACAGTCTCTCAGGGGCGCTCTTGTAATGGTGTTGTCGAGTAAACTGCTTTGTTGTATGAGCCAGCCTAACGCCCACTTGACCTCTCAGAGGCCCCTACAAGTCTCAAGCCTCTGAGGTGTGCGCTGAGTGTTGACATATTCTGACACACACACACACACGTCCCACTAACTCTCCTGACCTGAATGATGGACTGACTGTGTTGTAGTAGTTTCCATACAGCAAAGGATGATGGGCATTTCTGGCATTTCCCTCGCATCCCGTGCCCTTTTCTCACTGAGGGGTGGAGCCATATCAGTGGCTGCTCCATTTCACCCCTACACACTTCACACTGGACCAGTGACCCAGGCAATACTGGGACAGACGGTCCATCAGGAAAGGTTGAGCTAGTTCATGGGGAGGGTTTCTTTCGTATGGGATGGATGAACTTCCTGGAAAATACTCGTCACGTCAGCTGTAAAGTGTTCTTTGGAATTTAAGGCAATGGACAATGGACGCTGGTTTCTCAGACTTCCTGAATGAAGTCATCATAATGAGGTAATACCTCCCTCAGCTGCAGCTAATGGCTTATTGATGAGTGATCAGATAAGGAACGTCATAAAATTGCATATTCTGGTGTTTCCCTCAGTTTGCTGTTGTTCGTCATCAGTGTCAGGGAGGGTCAACATAATTACATGTTATTTGCTTTTCATTTGGCGTGCCTGGCAACTTCATGCATCACGGCACTTAGAATGAATCCAGACATAATGATCCTGGTGACCTCTGTGACCTCGAGATTATGTGGTGAAAATATCACATATTCATGCACAATTAACTTTATAATGTTTATGGTGTATTCTGGGGTAAATTGCTAAACACTTACATCATATACAGATGTGTACGATGCCCAGCACAACCACAGTCTGATACTGCTGGTCAATAAGCCCCGTCTCCACCAAACCCTTTCAGTCCAGTACCTTTGGAACCAGCAATAACCCTTCAGACATGGTACCTAGACCCTGGGTCTGTTCAGACAGTCCTCTTAAATGTGGGCGGGGTTGTTGTCACTCACTGCTCCGTCCAGCACTCGCTGTATTTCCTCATCAGCGGTGACACAGATGGAAGTCTGCACCTGGTTTATCGTCCACAGAACGAGGCTGCACGCCCACATTTTCACAACAAAATAGAACAGGCTGCAGTGAGAGTCTCTCTCCATGGGATATTTAAAAATAGCAGCTTTGTGCATTTAGTCCTTCTCAGGCAAGCTCAGGGGTTTAGTGTTGCTGTAGCCCACAGGAAGTGAGGATTAGAATATATGACCTTCACATAATCCGCTCCAAATGAATCTATATTTTTAAAGTCATTACTAAAAGTGTGTGTCATATAAAAACTAAAGTGATGGTCAAAGTTGTCACAGTGAAATTTAAGGTGTGCTGATGGATTCACGTCATCAACTCATGCATTGAGTAACATTACAAGTTAACGTTCCACCTTAAAAGTTGCCGGCAGTATGAACAGAGGTTACATAAAACCAGAGTGACCGTCCTCTAATGACCAATCAGACTTCAGGGTTCACAGCTCCACCTTTTAGTACCAGATCTGTGTGCTAGGTACCCCAACAGAGGGGGGACCAAACATGGGGACGCTAAGGAACGCTTCTGTTGGTACCATCCACAACTTTTCACTGTGGAAATGATAACTGAACTGTACCGTACTGCTCGGTGGTTACGGGGCCTAAGTGGCTCCAGTGGAATGATAGCCGTGAGGGAAAGATTGTGTTGTATATTTAATATTACATGTAAGTGTCTCCTGCGCTGTAAGGGTTCTCCCAATCAATCTCAAGTCTCCCTCTTGATGCTAAGCAGCTTCTCAGGTTGCACAAATGCAGTGCAGGCATATTATAATTATTGCCCCTCCTACACCTCGAGGATTACCTCCAGGAACCTGCCTTTCCAAAAGACAGGCAGATTAGCAGCTCACCTAAAGCCACATCGGGTGAACACTGACTCTGCATCCACACAGTCTGCACACAGAGCTGTGCTCCTGCTTGGAAATGTTTGCACCAGCTTTTCCGTGCGGACGTGTAGACAACACCAGAACGGGCGGTTTGGGTTGTCTGCTGGATTGGAATATCTCCCCTCAGGAATCCCAGGATTAGCCTCAGCTGCTGCCACTGTGCCCACAGCCGAGTGCGATCCCATCAGCACGTCGGCCCGTCAGTCTGTCATTAGCTGATGGTCACAGCGGACTGCGTTTCCCCATCGGCAAACAAAGCCAAAGCCACAGCAATTTATGGATTATTATTATTATTATTATTTTGTACAATTTGTGGAAGAGTTATCAAGCATGTCTTGCTGGGCAACCAATCACAAGTGGCGACACTCCCAGACAGGCTCCGCCCTCATCCAGCTGACAGGTACAATGTTATGGGCAGTGTGTGGGTTAGTGGGTGGCAGTTACAGATCTACCACGAGGTCATCACCTTCCTCTCCTTTTTCTCCTCGTCCTCTAAATCCCTCCATCACCCCGACAGGAAGTGAATTTAATATTTTCTTTATATTGCTTTAAAATTAAATGAAAATAAAGACGCAGGAAAAAAAAGGAAAAAAGGGAAAGAAGGATGGAAACGAGTGTGTTTGACGGTGACGGATTGTCGTTTCCTTCCTCCTCTGTTTATGTGTCCACCTGTCATTTCCCCCTCTGCCTTCCTCTTCCTCACTCGTGCTCGCTTTCCTTTCCCTTCACACCCTCTTTTCTCACACACACACACACACACACACACACACACGCAGACACACTTTTCTCTCAGCCTAGTTACGACAGGATGACTCGTCTAATTATCTCACACATCTTGATAGTTTCTCTTTTCCTTGTCCACTTCCGCTGTTTTTGCTCATCATTCATCCAGAAAACCTTGTGTCTCCTGTGTGTGTGTGTGTGTGTGTGTGTGTGTGTGTGTGTGTGTGTGTGTGTGCGCATGTGTGTGTGACCTGGCCACTCTATATTTAGCTGCTGTGCCACTTTCTCTGGTCCCAGAGCACTGCAGAGCTCAGAGAAAGTGTTGCGTCTCTGTGGTTAAATTTACCTTTGTGTTTGGTGGAAGAGAAAATCCACCCCCAGAAATACTTGTGCACCGTTACAAACCTGCTGGAAGATAGAGAGGATATCATGTTGAGATAACTTCCACATCCAGTGCCGTGTGGATCTAGATAATGAACTGTAATCAGCGTGTAGTAAGAAATGATTCCAGCAAGTGGTCCTGTGTGCAGACGTGATTGTGTATCAACGAGCAATCACACAGGATGAAATCATGGAATTATTCTCATCATCATCAAAGAGGCAAAAATACCTCTAAACTAACGTCATGGTTGCATCAACAATCCAGTGAGCATTTATCTGGACGCAACATCTTCACTGCACTCTTCTGGAGCTTGTTGAAAGACATTTGTAACATGCAGCAGATCACTTTCTGGACAGTGGTTCTCAACTGGTCCAGACACATGGTCCAGGCCAAGACATGGTGACGTGAGGTGATGCAACAGTCTGCCGGTAGTCGTTTGATGTAGGTTTGGTGAGTGTGGGCCTTAAGGTTTCAATCTGCAGATGAGTAGAACAAAGGAGTGTGTTTGGAAGAAGGGAAAGGTTTTGTGGGTTGAAAGTGTGCGTCTGCGTTTCAGGGTGTTTACAGAGGACAGAGTGTGTCGGGCAGAACCTTAAATCTGACTGTACAGTAGTGAATTCACACACAGCTACAAAGCACTCACTGTATGCTCCCACTCCCTCTTAACACTCTGTCTCACACACACACACACACACACACACACACACACACACACACACACACGTAGTGGTTTTCAGCTTGTCATGTTGTCAACGTTTTTCATTGACCTTTGATTACCCTGCTGCCTGGTGGCAGACAGCCAATCAGACAACAAGTTTGTGGGAAACATCAAAGATTGTCTTTGTTTTAGAAGATGAATCACTCCTTGGTGAAAAGATGCTGACTTATTCATTTGTGTGCACGTGTTGTCTTTTACTCTCAGGATGCACACTCCCTCAGAATTTAATACGACAATGGTTGAGACATCACTGCTGTTGATAATTAATGCTGATAAATATTATACTGTATGTATAAGGTAACGTTTAGCGATTGAAACACACCTGTAATGTTTTATAGAGCTGCAACAGTAAAGATAAGATACGATAAGAGAGATTTTATCCTCATCCATCTGTATACAGTGCAGGATACAGTACATAGCGGAAACAAACTGTGTTTCTCCTGCTCCCTGGTGCAAAACAAAAAGAACAAGTGATGCAACATTCAGTAGGATAGAAGCAAACATTCAGCCTGCACACATCAGGTGTAAGCTGCAAGACAAGACAGAAAACAAGGTACAAACATATAGCGCTATACACAGGACAACTACACCGAGCTATATCATAAAGAATAGAAAAATATACACTCACACCGGCCACTTTATTAGGTACACCTGTTCAACTTCTCGTTAACGCAAATGGTTAATCAGCCAATCACGTGACAGCAACTTAATACATTTAGTCATGTAGACATGGTGAAGACGAGCTGCTGAAGTTCAAACGGAGCATCAGAATGATGAAGAAAGGTGATTGAAGTGACTTTGAACGTGGCATGGTTGTTGGTGCCAGACGGGCTGGTCTGAGTATTTACTGGGATTTTCAGCACAACCATCTCTAGGGTTTACAGAGGAT
>NC_065527.1:3242820-3247821 GCF_006386435.1 Epinephelus moara
CATCATGGATGTGCAGCCGACAAATCTGCAGCAACTGTGTGATGTCATCATGTCAATATGGACCAAAATCTCTGAGGAATGTTTCCAGCACCTTGTTGAATCTGTGACACCAAGAATTAAAAAGGGGTCCAACCTGGTACTAGCAAGGTGTACCTAATAAAGTGGTTAGTGAGTGTTCTTACATGTTAGGATTGGCTGCTCTTCTGTGTTTTATATGACAGTCAGTTCATTAATTTTGGGTTTTGGACTGTTCGGCAAAAACAAGTAATTTGTAAGTGTCACCTTTTGATCGTTTTATTATTTCATTTCTTACTCTTGTTTGGTGCATCATTACAGAAAAATATTGTAACAGCTTGTCCTGTTGTAACTTAAGTTTTAAAGATGACAAAAATCCTATCATCCTGTCACAGAGACATTTCCTAAACTCTCGGCTGTGTCCTTTCCTCTCTCAGACCTTCAATCTCATCTTCACTTAACAAACCCAAACTAGAACTGTTAATTCAACTCCTCAATCAGCGCTCGCTCTGTCATGTCTGTAACTATGTTTAGAGTGTACACAGATTGCCTGTATCTTTGATTAGAACGTACCGGTAGGCCACTCCAGATGGACGAGCCGTAATATAAACAGCTCACTTGTCATTGGCTGGCTCGCTATCATGGACAAAAAAAGACAGGCGTTCAGTTTTAGCTACAGAGAGTCAGAGGCACTGATTGTGTTGGTTGAGGAGAGTAAACCTCACCTTTACTGCAAGCTGTGCGCTCAATTATTTGTATTAATTACCAACTCAAGTTAAAGGTTCAGTGTGTAAGATTTAGGGGGATTTAGTGCTAAGCATTGCAAGTGTTCATTGTCTTTTCTCTGATGCAGTTTGGAAAGTCAGAAACAGGCAGCTAGCCTCGCCCCTGCTAATGTGTGCTCACCTATTTTGTCTGGTAAGTTAACATCGGGACGTTCAGTAGGTCTTAACCAGGAGCCCAATCATCTGCAGAGGTCTTTTTCCCTCCAAAACAAACAGACCCAGTGATTTAAACACTGACTAAAGCAGTTTCATGCGACAAATTTGTGATCTTCTGAGGCTGCTTGTCGCTTATGGGCTTCAAACTATGGTGGCCGACGCGGAAATACAAATACACGATTGGTCCTATTGAGAGCCAATTGTCAAATGCAGTGTGCCAAAAATACCACAATGTTCCACTACATCCGGTCTGACTTTTCAGTATGAAAGCCAGTATGCTTTTTCTGGCTATTCTGACCCACAATGCTCTGCACAGCGGACGATTCGTCACATCGACTGAGCTACAAATAAATGACAGCTCATTGACAGCTATCAGAAGTCGCAATGACGGATGACAGCACATATGAGAAACTGATGACCAGTTGAATAGTAATAATAGGAATATTGATTGTCTAAGTGAACTAAATAATCATTAATATTATACATTATCATTATAACAATAACTGACAACTGCAGATTTAATTTTACTGTTGCAAATGTTTGAATCTACAATCCTCACAGTCATGACTAAAGTTAAACTACACACATTGCAAAAGAACATTGTTGATCTCCGTCTCTGGCGAACTTGGTAACTTGGTCCAACACCAACCATCAAAATCACCACCATCACTTACAAATAAGAGTATAGATTTAGCATAAAATAACGAAACCGACTGAGAGGCGACTGGAAATGTCACTGCTATGTTATCAGACGATGTTTGTCCAGTCCAGCAAACAGTCCCAAACCCAAAGATGTTGACTTTTCTATCACATAAATTTGTCAACACAAATATTTAAAAACTCACTTCATCATTAAGAGTGAATTTTCCGTCAATTGACTAATTAATCAATTAATTATTTTAGCTCTAGATTAATGCGAATACAAAACAATCTGTTTGGATTCTAAGAAAGCAAAGAACCAATGTGTTTGTGTTGTAACAAGGTGTTGCTGAAAGTCTTGTTCGTACAGATTAACTTGTTTTTTCTGTCCTAGTTGTTGGGTCTTTTTTCTGTTTTTGTGTTCAGTAATTTGTTTAATAAACACACAGCTCCAGCTGTAGATGCTTTGAGATTTATGATGCAGCAAAACTTTAAAATATCGGGGACGTCGTGCCGCAGGAAGCCACAGTCTGCTGATTTTCATTATTTAACAAACACTCCAGCAGGTGATTTGTCTCACTAGTTTATACTATGACAAAGTATAGTTTTATTTATATCATTTGTCAAGCAAACTGTTAAAGATTTAATCAAATTTGAGTACTTGCTCAATTTTATATTTCCATAGAATTTATAGGAATATAAAATAGAGACACTAAGCACTTCATTTTTTGTTTAATTTAGGCAATTTGTTAACTTGTTATGTTGATTTTTGTTCTTAAATGGACCAGTATCACTCTTTTTTGACATTTTATCAACTAACGATTGAGCAAACAATAATCGATACACTCATCAATAATGAAGTAATCATTAGTTGCAGCCTAATTTGACAGCCCTGCTCTTTGGTCCACATGTTGCTCTCAGAAATGGAGGCAGAGCAGGAGCGCTCTGTCTGCACCGGCCTCCTCTCGTACATCATCTATAAAGAACTACACGCTCGCGCTCTCCACGTGCACAGTGGGAAATGTAGTTGATCATGGTAATTTGTTTTTTCATGGCACCCTCAGGGAAGTCGGGAGACAAATGAGAGGAGGAAAGAACAGTAAAAATAGAGACAAGTCCTGATTCTCATCCATCTCCTTCGGTGGCGGAAAAGAATTAGCATCTCATTAGCATACAGTCATAAACATGACGCCATGCTGAGAGCAGAGAGTACGATTCACTACAAGTGCCTGTGTGTGTGTGTGTTTGCATCAAAACAGTAGTAGAGGGCCAACAGAGAGATCACTGCTTCTCTTTACATTGCACTCATTATGTAATACATGGAAACAGTTTGTGTGTTTGTGTGTGTGTGTTTTACTAGTTCACTGTCACACTGTAAGACACTGTAGACTTAAGCAGGATTTATACTTCTGCGTCAAATCGACACCGTACCCTACACCTGACGTGCACCTCCCCAGAAATGTAATTGCACGTCACAGTGACGCAGACCTCCTGTCTGTCTCTGTAAGCTGAAACCATTTCCCTCAGTGGAAACAAAGCTTTGATTTACTTTAATTTCACAGATAAGAAACAATAAATTGTGAAGACAATAAAGCCTCCACTAAAATAGCATTTTAAGTCTTGTGTGTGATTTATCCTGGCTTCATATGAGCAGAGGAAATCTCTGCTAGCTGCTAGGCTAATTTATACAATGTAAAATGCCATAGGCTTGTGCTAATAACGTTAGCATGTTATATTTGTGGGGAAAATGTGTCCAGATAAAGACAAGTGTTTGTCTGTGAATGCTGCGAGTTATAGTGAAGCTGATTTGTCTCTATTAAGCCGCATTTGACATGTGTTTTTAATCAAGAAAACTTTACACCACTTCACAGAAACCCCACCGCCAACTAGTGTTTTCGAGTTGTAACTGCAGCGTGACACAGACACACATTACCGCACAAGTATAAATGCTCACAACGATGTAGGCCAAGCTGTAGCCTCTGCCTAGAGCTGACACACAAGTATAAATCTGCCTTTATAATGTAGAGAGAGACAGGATCTAGATTTGTTTCTCTCTTCCTTTATTTCTTCCTGTTGCTGAAGATGTCTGAATACTTTAAAGCAATATCAGTGGATGCAGAATGTCAAAGACAGGCAGGATGAGGGGAAAAAGACACTTATAATGGCTCTTTATAAAGGGTAATGTGCCTTGTCTGGTCATCAGTCACACAGACCAGACCTCTGCTCTGTCTGAAGGACAAAATCTGGGTCCCAGTCTGTCCACCTGTGTGTGCTGAAGTTGAAATGTGGGTTTAATCACTTGCAGGAATTGTGTGTCTATATATAGGAGTTGTTTTAACAGGTTTTCACTTATTGACTGTCTCCTGACAGCCATTCATTCACTTCTGACAGCATGTTAGCAGTGCAGCGGAGGGATCTTTGGCGCCATCACGCCCATGAGATCCAGCTTGACATTTATAGGGTGACAATTTATAGTTCAGATTATTGCCGAGGGTTTTTTCTGCATTAATTCTCATGCTAACCATCCAGTTCTTCTTCCATTTATTCCAGACAAACCAGTATGTGAAAGACATCAGGCCTCATGTGCCACGCCAGAGGATTTTTCCCAAGAACGAGCTGCAGTTATTAGACAGAGAGCCAGTGTTGAGGAAATGTTGAAGCTTTTATGAAGCAACTAAAGGTTCAGCCACTATTGTGTGATTCATCCCTGAATAGGAGCTAGTAGTGGCAGACATTTATTTATAGGAAAATGTCAGAGATTAGTAGTCTGAGAGAAGGCAAACAGAGCTGAAGTGGGTAAAGAAACTATATTTATATTCATTCATCTCAGCTGACAGCTTGTTGGCCTTCTCTAATAGTGCCATTTAGAAAATCTTCTGACTGCGGTTTGTACAGAAAGTGGAGGGAAAGTTTGAAAGCTGAGATGTCTCAATTTCTAAAACATGCAGTCACTTGACGAAGCCCAGGATTTATACTGTTTGTTAATACAGATTAAATGGAGTAATTGGGAAAGTAATTTATCGCCATGTTAGCGGTACAGCACAACTTGAGTCCAGATATCTCAACAGCTACTGGATCGATTTGCATACAGACATTCATGATCCCCACAAGATAAACCCTGGTGATTTCCTGACTCTCTAATGCCACCATGTGGTTGACACAGTTTTGAGTGAAATGTCTCAACAACTATTGTAAAGATTGCCATAAAATTTGGAGCCGATTCATGGCCATGGAAAATACAATACTCTTGTGGTCTCAGACTTTCATCTAACACTGTCATCAGGTCACAGTTTCAGTCGGTCCAGTTGTGGTTTATGACCGTATTAGTTACCAGGGCTGCCCCTGACTAAGACTGTTCCTAGTGGACCAGCAGTCCTCATCAGGGTCCATCAGTGGACCAACAGTC
>NC_065527.1:3248013-3280970 GCF_006386435.1 Epinephelus moara
GACATGTTATTAACTAGCCTGTGGAATAACCGCAGGTACCAGCCCTGGAAATTAACCTGACTCCTGTCTGACTGCTGAGCGTGGACACTTCCTGTGTCTGTCCTTTCAAAGTAAAGTCACACATGGTCCAGACATATAGGTTTGGATTTATTTTGACAAGGAGCAGCTCCTAATAGAATTTCAGATATGTTCTTGTGTTTTTTTTCTGCGACTAAGCGACCAATGAAATCTTGCCGACTAATGACCTTTCTGGTCGACTAACATTTGGTCGACTATCAGGGGGCAATCATAGCATAAACCCTGAATGAAGCCGTGTTTCTCTGGTGCTGTTTGGCTTGTCGGAGACGGACGGCTTGCCCGGCGCCTGGTATGTGTGCTCACATTATTTGTGATCCAGACATTCACGCTGAGCGTGGATACTTCCTGTGTCTGTCCTTTCACATTGAATTCCCACATGGTCCAGTCATACAGGTTTTGATTTGTTTTGACAAGGTGCAGCTCCTAACAGAGTTTAACGTTAATTACAAGACAATTATAAGCACAGCCGTTCTTGGCTTTCAGTGTCTGATAGCCCACCACGAATATTTTCGTCATGTCTTGTCTTGTCAACAAAAATGAAACGTAGATTTTTTTCTTAGTTTTTATTATCAAGATCTAATTTTAACTCAACTTTGTCTTGTTTTTGTCATGGAATAAAGTTTGTCATATTTTTTTCATCAACGATTTTAAAACTGCCTCACATGTGATGAAAGACATCTGCAGCTTTATTCGAGAACCTCAATAAAAGCATTAAATGTTATGAAAATGTCTCTCCCTACAGCCCTAATGTCAACCCTCACATTGTGGGAATTCTCTTAATATCTGCAGTGTGTAATAGTGTTGTGTTTAAAACTAGTTGATGGGAACTGAAGTGGCATTTGGCGATTAATGTAACTTTACCCCGTTTCACCTCCGTTACAGTAAAAGCTACAACAGCTCTTTGTTTCCTCTGAACTTCCCCTCGGTTTGGCCTCACTTGTCTCACCACGACTGTTTCTCCAACCACAGCCTCGGTGCTTCCTCTTGGTGTGTGTGTGTGTGTGTGTGTGTGTTTGTGTGTTTGGGCGTGTGAGTGAAAGTTACTGACTTTTTCCTCATGATGCATGCAATCCGAAATTGGACTCAATCCCCTGTGTTTAAGAGCTGCAGATCTCCAGATTACAAGTGGACAAAATCTGCTCTGTCCCAAATAATCTGCCCTCAAGGAAAAAAAAAAAGAGTCATGACCGACAGAGTGGGAAAGGACGGGGAGAGAAGGCTGTTTTTTAATTCTTTCCATTCAAACCTCATTGTCTTTTTTTTTTGGTCTTTTTCTTCATCCAGGTTTCAGGAGAAATGAGGAGATGAGAGCAATGGAGGTACTTCCCATCCTCAAAGAAAAAGTTGCCTTTTTGTCAGGTAAGATGTGTGTGTGTGTGTGTGTGGTGATTGTGGTCGACACAGTGAATGAAACATGAAGTCCTTAGTTTGTTTCACGCCCAGCTCGACCGTACTGTACACACTCCCACTGCTTCTTCCTCCAGCTCTCCCTCATAATAATAGTAATAATAATAAGCCGTGCACTCTGCCTGTAAAAACTCACGAGGTCAGACTGAGGCCCAGACACTTAACCCTTTGACCCTCCCTCACACTCTGACTACACATTATACACACTGTGACACACACAGACAGCCATTGTTTAGTCAGTATCAGCAGGACTACAGAATAGTAAGCTACAGCTGTGTCCTTGCCCCCTTCAAGGGAAGCTTAGCCATGTCTGACACACACACACACACACACACTTGAGTCGTGCCAGGGAAAACTCACAGGAGGCCGAGCAGGAGATATGGACTGCCAAGAACATCCAGCAGGATTATTTGTACAACACACAAAAACATTATTCAGCCCGTGCATATGTGTGTGTGTGAGACAGAGTGTGTGTATCATCATCTCATGTGTCTGTGTGCACGCCAGTGGAAAAACGCTCGCATCTCAGCAGCGCTGTATCAAATTCAACAACAAAGTGAAATATATGTTAATTAGCGTCTTTGTATTTGGTGCGCACGCTTCTCTTTGGTCGGCTCGGGTGTGCGGCGAAGGTCACAGGCAGGAACACAATGACTCAGACAAACACAGAAATTGAGAGAAGGAGAGACAGGGCGGCGTTGCCATGGAGATGACTTACTCTACCGCATCCCATAGTAGTTGCTGGCGGAGTAATTGGCTTTGAAATTAGGGAGGTAGAGGAGGGACCGCTGGTGAAAAGGAGGGTAAGTGAGCTAAGCCTATTATCCCAATTCTAGCTCCCTAATAATTCGGCCATGTTTGCCCTCGCTCATGTTTGCCTGTTTGCCACGTGAGCGTTTGATTTCCTCCTCTGAGCAGCCGGGTCGAGCCTACAGGCACACTGCAACCCGACTGAACTCATTCATTTGTGGGCAGAGGGCAGGCAGCTTGTGTTTGCAAGTTCCCACGTGAGTGAGCAGCTCTCTGCTTCTGCAACTGAAGTGAAAATCATTATTAAATATTATTATACAGGGTGTCTGCAGGTCCTGAAGAAGCCTTAAAATGTCTTGAATTCAATAACATTAGGCCTTTTAATTTCTTTTTTCAAAATGAGTCGAGCTCTTCGGCGTGAAAGGCCACATTTCTGGTGTCACAGATCTTTAAACTACCACTGACCCTTGTCCAGTGACGCAGGCCCAGACATTTCCAGTCAGCTCCGCTAAATGAGTGCTAAATCCACACCCTTACATCTATTGTGCAAGTCTGTGGTGCTTTTTGTGGTTGGCTTTGGACGGTGGTGGCGTGTGGCTGCAAGTCACTCATCAGGATGAGGAAATCAAGTCACCAGTGTGTAAATTCTCCTTGTGCATATCTGTGCTAGCAAGCTAGGTCGAGGTTTTCAAATGTAAACATCAAGGAAAAGACGGAGAAGAATGGGCACCAGCTGAACTAGCGCCCTGCTGACCATATCCTCCGACTGACTCTGGAGACCTCCCAGACTTTTCCTCTAGCGCCACCTTGAGTTTCACGATTACGCTTTGAGTGAAATATCTTAGCTGTTGCGTTGAGTGCTGTGCAGTGTAGTCACACATTTCTGTTCCCCTGAGGATGAGTCATGTTTAGCCATCATCAGGTCAACAGTTGATCTAAAGCTTTGGTTTATGACCAGCAACACTTATGACATCATCATCAGCCTCAGCTCCACCTTGTGTTTAGTGCCAGTCAGCAAATGAATGAATGAAGACATTAAACTGATTAACATACACGAGATTACAACACACAGTGAAGCTCTTGATGTATTTGAACTAAAGTTGCATTTTCTTCTCCGTGTGCTTGGATTGAATAATTCCCATCTCCTCGGATGTCATTTTGGGGATCCCCTCTAAAATGCTCTGTGCTCAGCTTCCTCACTGTCTGCCTCGTATTATTAGAACGCTCCATTAGTGTAGAGTCTCAAGCAGAGCTAGTAGTAATTCAAATCAATTGTAAATCTCTTGCCAAGGGCGTTTTAATTTAGCAGCCTCAGCATCTCATATTTGTCGAGACCGTCGCTCATTCATTGGATTAGCTTGGTTGTTGCTGTGATGCTTCTTGTGCTCCACTCAGATATTTGCTGATCTAGTGACACAAATATGAAGCTCAGCTTATTTTGAGTGTGTCAACTCTGTGGATAACGCCGGACGACCACGGCTCCACCTGGCTCAATGAGTCCAAACTGATAGAAAAGATTTTTGTACACTTAGATCTCTGCAGTGTTTCACTTTGATTGAACTTTGGCTCCATCAGTCCGTCATCAGAGTATACATGAATCTACAGTGGACAGGCAGGTAAGAGTAATCTCATTCCTCCTGGGAGCTGTAGTTTTTTCCAGCACTGAATGGAGTACTGTGAGGCGTTCAGTGGAAGCCATGCTTGTTGTAAAATACGAAAAGGGACAGAACAGAACTGCTCCTCCAAACTGGGGGCTCACAAGTTTTGCTGTCAAATGTAGTCCCCAGTCAATCAATAAATCAATATGTTCACATTTTCCATGCAGGCATGTGATATAAAAGCTTTCTTCTTGAATTCACAGTAACACTCAGCAGCTGATACACATTTAGGACTGGGCGATATATCGAAATATTTTCAAGCAAGATATAAATTAAGACAACACCGTTGATATCTCCACAAAGCTCCGTCCCCTCACTCACTCACAAGTTCTCCATCAACACTCAGAGAGACACAAAGCTGCTCCTCTGTTTAATCTGTCTGTTCATTAGTCCACAGTGTGACATCGGTCTACATGTTGCATGTGCCACACTAAACCAGTCTGTGAGATGAATGAAATAACTGTGGCACACGTGCAATCCAGTGCTGCGCTGCTAGTTTGTGTGTGAGGTGGATCATAGCGTGTCACCGTTCTTCTTGGTAGTTGTAGTCTAATGTGTGACACAGAGACAGCGTGAGACACTGAGTTTTTTTTTTTTTACTTCATTTGTAGTTTTGTTTTGACAGCACACGAAAAAACTACAAAAAAAGAAGAAAAAACAGACAAACTCCTGGACAGGTCACCGGAGGCAGCACAACACAGCTCATATGTCATCAGCAGTCAGCTTTCTGTTAGGGGTTACATTCAAAGACGACATCAACAGAGCGTCAGGCAAGAGTCCTCTCAAGTCCACACCAGTCTTATTCCATCTCACCCTCAAAGGGAGTAAGAATAAGCATCGCCAATCAACATCCCATATACATGTAAATACAGAGAAGAAATTGGAGATAAGTAATAAATGTGGTAGTATCCTTTATCCACATTTATACGTTTAATAAAGGAATGTGAAGCAGATAAATACAGCAAAGAAATCAAGAAATAATTAAAACAATGGTAATAACAATAATAATGATAATAATAATGAAAATAATAAAATCAACAACCACTGAGCAAAAACAAACGAGCTGATAGAAAATAATAAATAAATTGGCGACAGATGTGTTTAAAAAATGCAGCGACCACACCGCCATTCATACAAGACGTATATAAGGAGGACAAAGTGTCTCTGTCTCTGTCCCTCCCTCAGCCTCTCTGTTGATGCTGTGCAGAAATAGATACAAATATTTAAATCATTTTCCAGCACCAGATTCAATTGAAAGGCCGACAGATGGAAAACAGCTTTTTAACTCCGCCCGCAAAGATTTTTAATTGTTTCAAACCTACTTGATCCTTTTATAGTCATGTTATAGTTTAGTGTCCTGTGCAAGTTAACGTGATTTTTCTTATTTACATGTCGTGCAGCTGTATATTTTCAAACAGCAAATAAAATCCCTGTCTTTGCATTTTATTTTGATCACAGTCTGTTTTTATAAAAGTGTTTGTGACATGTCAGATGTGGGTTGACATGCAGCTGAAAACATGGAGCTCATCTCGTAGAAAATACCGAGATATATAGATCATGTGCCGCCAGTCAGCCTGTAAATACTGAGATATGAATTTTTATCCATATCGCCAAGCTCTAATTCATATGATCATTTTGTTGTGAAATATTCCTTTAAACCCCAGAGTGTATTTTCTCTCTACTTTGCTGAATCTGTGTGTTTATGTGTGTGTGTGTTGCCTCAGGTGGCAGAGACAGACGCGGTGGTCCGGTGTTAACGTTTCCATCACGCAGCAACCACGACAGAATACGAACGGACGACCTGAGGAGACTGATCGCCTACCTCGCCGGCATCCCCAGGTTACACATTCATTACATTTGTTCTGTGCTGTGCGTGTGAGTACAGCGTGTGTACAGTGTGTGTGTGAAGCAGCGCCTCATTACAAAGCAAACACCCGGAGCAAGTGGACGAGGCTCTGTAAGTGAGCACGTGAGAGAGCTGAGATAAGCATGTGAGGAGCGAGGGAGGGGGGGGACAGAGACAGAGAGGAATAATTCAAGAGCAGTTAGCTTGCCGCAGCTCCTTCGCTGCCAAAAATCAGTTGTAGAGACGCGGCGAGATGCTGAGAGGGAAAGCCTGAGCTGAGAGAGGGGTGTATCAGAGGAAACGAATGATAGGAGGAAGGAGGGATCATCAGAGAGGGAGAGCAGCGGAGAGAGAGAGCGAGAGGGGATTAAATCTGACAGAGCGGAGAGCGCATGTGCGAGGAGGTGTGTGTTTGTGTGTGTGTGAGCGAGGGAGTGAGCCAGTGTGTGTGTGTGAAAGCAAAACAAAGTGTCGCAGTAGCTGAGGCAGTGCAGCAGCAGCAGCAGCAGCTCCTCACCTCGCAGGTAAAACATCTCTCCAGCTCTCTGTTTACGTCTCTTTCATGTGGCGCTTGTCTCCTCCCTCCATCCGTCTTAATCCATCCGTCCTCGCTCCGTCTGCTCATCTCCATTTAAGTCCCCACATCATCCCCGTGTGCTTGAAAATGAGAGTAAATTCACTGTAAATGATCCCATTTTGACTTTTTCACATCCTCTGGGCATTGCTCACCCACGTCGTCACCATGTCATGTTCTGCATATTTGTGTAATCTCTCCTAACTGTGTGGTTTTGGTGAGCAGAGGTGTTCTATTTTGGGAAAGGCAACATCTGCACACTGCTGCACACTGGCTATCTACTGACAGGGAGAGGGAGAGGTTTGGGAAAAGGACAGAGGAATGTACAGATGCAAAACAGACGGATACAAGATTTATATTTGTCGTGGAAGTCTAAAAAAAATAAGGGAAAGGATGCAGGGATGTTTTTTAAATGTGTAAAACTACCACAAGGAAAAGAAGCAGGTCAGGTTTGCTGAATAAAATAAGTAGTAGTGATAGTAAACTCGATGGCAGACGAGCTGCGGAGTTGTTTTGCTCCTCAAATCGAGCAGAAAAACAGTTATTTTTTCGCACCATCTTATATAATGACACCAGATTTTAGTTTCAGGTGTGCAGATGTAGTTTGTGTGTGTGTGTGTGTGTGTGTGTGTGGTTATGTGATATAATGTTGGCCACAGCAGAGCCCCACAGGGAGATGAGGTTGCTGATGCACAAATGTGCTGATTTGTATTTTTATATTTATGCACACATTTGTGACTCATTCGTCGCAGGTTTCTGTGTGTGTGGGTGTGTGTGGGTGTGTGGGTGTGTGGGTGTGTGGGTGTGTGTGTGTGTGTGTGTGTGTGTGTGGGTGTGGGTGTGTGGGCGTGTGGGATGTGTGTTTGCTGCGTAGGCTTCTCACAGTATAGAAAATGCGTCATCTCACTGTTTGTTTTGATTCTCTTTTCTTCTCTCCCGTTTTCAATCTCTGTCTCCCTCCTCTCGTCTTTCTCTCCTCTCTCCATCCCTCTCTCATCCTTTCCCACGCCTGTCATCTGTCTCCTCTCTCTGTGGATTATACTCTCTCCAATCTCTCACCGCCCCTCCCTCCCCTCACATCCTCCCTCCCTCCCTTCCCCCCCTTCTCTCTTTTTCTCTTCTCTTTAATTCCTCCCACTCACGCCGACCTCCATCCATCCCAGCGAGGAGGTGTGTAAACATGGCTTCACGGTCATCGTTGATATGCGCGGCTCCAAATGGGACAGCATCAAGCCCCTGCTGAAGATCCTGCAGGAGTCGTTCCCGTCCTGCATCCACGTCGCCCTCATCATCAAACCAGACAACTTCTGGCAGAAGCAGAGGACCAACTTCGGCAGCTCTAAGTTCGAGTTCGAGGTAGGACGGGGAAAAGATTCATTAACTGCCTCCATCTGAAACGGCAGACATGTTTTTACACTCTGAAACAGACAGAAGCAACACTTGTAAATAATGTTAATTAAAATGCTGGAGTCCGTTTGGTTTAGGGCTGTCAAAATGTTTCGTCTTCTCACCAAACACAACAGCAGGAGACGCTCATAGATGACAAGTTATGTCATAGCCCAGAGGAGAATTACCTGCTGCCGTTAAGATGTGAGGCTATATAGTTAAAGCTGCACGACCCAGAACAACACCACTTGTGTTATGTAATTATGCTGCTCAGGTGAAGCACAGTTTTAGCGTGCCGTAATGACGTTTAAAAGCACCCAGATAAAAGAAATCAAGAGCCTCGGTGCCACATGCGCCAGTGTGAAGTAATGAGTTATAAAAAGACGAACATTTTCCCCTTAATTCGCTGTCAGCTGAGTTGTCATAACGACCGCTGTAGCCAGCTGAGCTGCTCATTGTCAGCACATTTCATTATATTCCTCTCCCCCGCTGCTTTCAGATGCGCACATCAGCAGCCAGCTGTCCGCCAGAGGAGCAGTTTCATCACGTCCAGCCCTAAAACACATCACGAGGACGAGTGTTTGTGATGCTGCTGAGCGTTAAAACACATTTTCACAGCTAATTTCGTGATGCGTTCACAAGAACAGGCTTATTTTTATGCTCATTGTTGAACGAGCACCAAGATGTACGACACTGAACACACCGCGGCGTGGGCTAATCAGTGCAGGCTTCCTGCTTTTGAAGTCAAGATGCCTTCGCCTGATCCTGAAGCCTGTTTAGTTAACACGCTCTAACGAAGACCAGATAACAATTTCCCGCTCATCTGTCATTAAATGAGCTTTCTTACTATGATAGTGACGAGCTTCATGTTCGTAGCAGTGAGGCGGGGGCGGAGCTCCGTTTCTTTGTACAGTATGTGCTTGTATTCTTGTACACTGTGTTTCTAATATGCTCCCTTTAGAGTGGACGCACTGGTGTGGACTGATTGTTCACACACACACACACACAGGTCCAGTGTAGTCTGATAACTTTCTATTGATTATCAGGGAGGAAGAATAGGCAGATGCCAGAGGGCAGGTTAGTTATCCATGAGCTGCCCTGCTACGCCACACAGGCATTGATTGGATACTCTGCATGTGTGTTTGTTTCTGCGTTGGTGGAGCACAAGGCGACCTCATACTGTACATCTGTTCAGATTTCTAGAGGTTGTATGCCGAGGAAGTTTTTTTTTTTTTTTCATCTTGTATTTTTAAGTACATTTCCTCCAGGACTGTTGCTAGGACTACAGTCAGAGGGAATGCATGCAAAAATTTTTGGTCTGCTGCGTCCAGCATTCACACCACCAATAAGCTCCCAGCGTGCGCGTTACTGAGTGTTACTGTAGCGAGTGTGTGTTTGTCTCCAAGTGTGGATCGAGGATTCTCTCCTGGCTCGGTGAAATGAAAAGCAGAGACGGGACACGTTTCTCTCCGGGATGAAAAGAAGGGGCGAGCCGGAGCGCGGAGAGCCGACCGCAACCTCCATTTTTGCTTGCTGATAAAGTGCTCCACAGTTCAGTGGGAGAAAGATGGTTCCCATCAGCTCTGAACGATTCTCATCCTCACCATTCAACAGAGTACAAATCAATTAAGTTGAACAACAATAGAGAACATGGCTATATCAGTATTTTCCCCTGGCAGGAGCCGCTGTGCTTTCTTACCCAAGGACAACAGTGTGTCTCTGCATTGTTTGGCCTACACAAAGCTATCTAGCTATCGCTCTGTCTCAATCCATCTCCGGCCATGTGTGTGGGGGTGTTGTGCGGAGGTGGCTTAGCAGAAACACAGAGGCACTAAAACCAAACAGGGAGACATTTCCTTACTGTATCTCTGAAACTGATATTGTAACGGCAATTGCTGCACGGAGAGGATTTGAATTTCACTTAACTCTCAAGTGAAGGACGACCAGAGGCGATCAAAGAGAAAAAACTGTGCCAAGGTGTTTATGTGTTTCACTCTGAGTTTAGAAGTCACAAAATACAACGTGTCGTGGGTGCTGGAGCGTTGGGTCTGTGATGAAAAGAGGAGATGTTGAGTTTCTTGGTTGGCTCCTTTTTAAATATCCCGTGGCAGTAGTGGTTCCCAACTGTTGGGTCGCGGTCCTTTCAAAATGGACCGCAAGTGACTCGAGAACAGGTCGAGTTTGTAAGAAACACATTTTATTTTGAAATGCAAAGAATTTTCTGCACAGAGCTTTTATTTTCAAGTGCTGTTTCCTGCTGTAGAGACAGAGACAGCAAACTAGCTTGACGACATGTTCAAATGCAGGTATGACACTGAATATATTTCACAGTGTGGACCTTGAGCTGACGACTAAAGAGAAACCTGGACCCCGTTGCTCGGCCAGATGAGAATCACTGTCCTGTGGTATCATAAAGCTGCTGAACTGGCAGGATACGGAGGATAAAATGTGCTTAAGTCGCGCCATTGATGTATTTAGTTATTAATTACACAGCTCTCCTGCTGCTCTGCTGTCATGAGTAAATCCTGTGTTGCAGGTTTAGGGGTTGGTCAGTCACGTCTTCTCTAAATAACTTCAACAGCACAAGACGGCAGTAAATAAATGCAGCGGGAGCAGAGGAGAGATTAGAAGCATTTTGCACTCAATTGACTGAAATTAACCTAAATCCGTTTTAACCCCTCTCAATCCCTCCCCCTCTCTCTTTCTCGACTGCTACTCCTCCACCTCTGCTCTCTAGACCACCATGGTGTCATTAGAGGGCCTGACGAAGGTCGTTGACCCCTCCCAGCTGACGGCGGACTTTGACGGCAGCCTGGACTACAACCATGAAGAGTGGATAGAGGTGAGATCGACAAACGCGTCCTGTCACTCAAGCCTCTCTGTCTGATCTGAAAATCTAGAGAGGAGCTGTGCTCAGTGAACAGAGAGCAGGGCATGAAACCAGAGTTACATTCTGTCACATTCACAATCGTACGCCGCCTGACTCAGGTGTTTCCCTGTGTTTATATCCAGGTGCGCGTGGCGTTTGAGGAGTTCTCTGGTCACGCCACCCAGATGCTGGCTCGACTAGAGGAGATGCAAGAAACCGTGTCGAGGAAAGACTTCCCGCAGGACTTGGAAGGAGCCCGGCGGATGATAGAAGAACATGCCACGCTGAAGAAGAAAGTCATAAAGGCCCCGATAGAGGAGCTGGACACTGAGGGTCAGAGGTCAGTGGTCGCTTTTATGTTTTTGCTTGAGTTTTAACTGAACAGAGAGCAAAGGCCTGAACCTGTTTTTCCATCTATTTGGCCTTTATGCCCATATTTATCATGATGATGTGTCTCCCCGCTTCTGCGAAGGTTGGCTTTTCACCCGTCTTCAAGTGTAGTCATTCAGAGCAACTATTAACACTTGCCGCCGAGAAAAAACTTTGCTAGCTGTTCGGCAAATTTATGCAAATGTAAAATGCTGTAGACTTATGCATATAATGGTAGCGTATTGATTTGTGAGGAAACCCTGTTTGGTTGAAGGCAGTTGTTTTGTTGGTGAACTTTGTGAGTTGTAATGCAGCCATTGTTAAATGTTGCTGTTGTTTCTGGCTTCATATGAGTAGAGGAAAAGTTTGCTAGCTGCTGGTAGGGGTGTGCCATCTCATATCGTTAACAATAATACTGGTATTATTTTTAATATGATATCAACAAGCATGGCTGAAAGTGAAATGATCAGCGACTCCTTGGTGGTTCCAGTAAAAAGAGGAGCAGCTTCAGTAGTGTGGAATAAACTGTGGCGTCCTGAATGTTTTCCTTCTCTTAGCGCTCAGAGGGAACTCATTCAGCGGCTCCTCTGGCAGCAGCACAGCGTCTCTCCCTCTCCTCTCTGATTCTGTCACAAACCTTTGNTAGTTTTTACTGAATATTTGAAGCAAACTGTGAAACTACATCACTGATTTTGTTGCAGTTCTGTTTTATTTCTGATGTTATTTTTACTCACTTGTCATATTGTCAAGAATATTGTTATCGCAAAAATACCCTCAAATATCGTGATATTATTCCCCTAGCCACTAGGCTAGTTTATACACTGTAAAATACTATAGGTTTGTGCTAATAATGTTAGCATGTCGTATTTGTATTGTGTGTTTTTTCTATGAATCCTGTGAGTTGCGTACTTAGGTGTTAGGTCATGTTTAATGTGTGTTTTGAATCAACTGAACTTTACAGCATTTCACAGAAACCTCAAGAGTTTTTAAAGTGTAACTGCAGAGTGACACAGACACGCTGTGCACAGGTGTAAATGCTCACAACGGCCCAGGCCACATGTGTAGGCTACGGCAAAGGATCTGTATGGAGCTGACGCACAACTATAATTCCTGTTATGCTTGAATCTAAATGTAACATCAGCGTGGAAATGGTTGTATCTCCTGTCGATGTGATATCTGTCTGTGTCATACAAATATTCTCAAACAACAGATTTACGCAGATGCAAAGCTTTGATGAGTGATGCATTCACAGCAAACCCCATCACGAGTGCTGCAGCCTTGACATTAAAACAGACATTCATCCATCTCCAGGTTGCTCCAGCGAATCCAGAGCAGTGAGTCCTTCTCCAATCGTAACGGCAGCAGCAGCGGCGGCAGCGGTGGCAGCAGCAGCAGCAGTGGCGGGATGTGCAACGCCGACACCCAGGGCCTGGTGCCGCGGATCACCCAGCTGCTGGACAAACTGCACTCCACCCGACAGCACCTCCACCAGGCCTGGCACGTTCGCAAGCTCCAGCTGGACCAGTGCTTCCAGCTGCGCCTGTTCGAACAGGACGCAGAGAAGGTCGGTGTCATTCAGCATGAGCGGTGATGTAGCGGTAATCTATAACATCAGTTGGTGATAACTGTAGGGCAGGCAACTGCCAATACAAACAAAAACTTAATTACACCGACAGAGCGGCATTGATTTATGCTGTTTATGTCGAGCTCATGGAGTCACGTGCTTTTTATTCTGGCCCTTAAACAGCAGCTTAAACTTTATCCCTCAAATAAAATGAATGGCTTTACCCTCCGCCACATCCCAGGATGAGAGACAGGAAGATGGAGGAGAGCTTATGCAGGTACAAAGCCACCGACTCTGGCTGCCACCCAGACAGCTCAGGTGATGACAGCTGCAGCACAAAATAGAAAGAGACGGAGAGAGAAATTCAGGGATCCATGTTTGAGTGAGTAGAATAAAATAGCAGGTTGCAGCAACAGAGAGAGCTGCAGTCTTGGATACACTGCAGTCGTAGGAGCTTGTTGCTAGGACACCATAGGCCACGAGTTTGTTCTCTAGGAGAGCCTGAGAGGATACTCTTAATAGAGGCAGTCCATTTCTCTGTATTCTGGCCTGGAAAAATGACAACTATCCTCACACTGCAGCAGAACACAAACACTCTCAGGTCTACCCACACGGCTAAGTGCCAGCTGTTTGTTTTTACCTGCTCCTGCAGTGATCTGTGAAAGTTAATGGTGAACCCGTACCTGGTGTGTATATGTTGTCATTCGGCTAACATCATTTCTCTCCGTGTCTGTTGTGTCATTCTCAGATGTTTGACTGGATCATGCACAACAAGGGTTTGTTCCTGGCAGGCTACACGGAGATTGGCAATAACCACCCCCACGCCATCGAGCTGCAAACCCAGCACAACCACTTCGCTATGAACTGCATGGTAAGACACACACACACACACACACTGATTCGCAGCAGGAGGTAATGCTCTTCCGCCCACTTGGACTATCAAGTCCATGCCCTGCACTCTGTAATCATATAGTTATTGCACTTAGCATCAGCTTCTAGCACTGTGTTTGAGTGTTGGTTTGGAGCAGCCTGTGTGTGTGTGTGTGTGTGTGTGTGTGTGTGTGTGTGTGTGTGTGTGTGTGCGCACTCACACATTTTCTGCATGTTCGCAGCAGCAGCACAACCAGGTATTAAGTAATCCTATTCTTTATCCACAGTCAGCCTTACGTAACCATTATGAAACCATTGAGAGGAGGAATCAATCCAGCCGCCAGAGTTTCTGTCCTCCATGAGAAACGATGGCGACAGTTCGATAGCGCTCGCCTCAGTCTCTGCTGTTTCTACCTGCAGTGCTTTATTTATTCTTCTCTCAAGCTTGGCTCCTGAATTTCTTTGATTTCTTTTTCACCCAGTTTCAGGTGCTCAATTTACCCACAACCCCCTGATCAGGCGTCTTTCTCGTCTCTTTCTGTCTCTCCCTGTCCCGCTGTGTAGAATGTGTACGTGAACATCAACCGCATCATGTCAGTGGGCAACCGGCTGCTGGAGTCGGGTCACTACGCCTCCCAGCAGATCAAGCAGATCTCAGGCCAGCTGGAGCAGGAGTGGAAGGCCTTTGCTGCCGCGCTGGATGAACGCAGCACGCTGTTGGAGATGTCGGCCAGCTTCCACCAGAAATGTGACCAGGTGAGCCAGAAACAAAAGAACGAAGAACGATGGCCCTGATCACACAGGACGTGTTTTAGTAATCGTTTTTAATGAGAATAAAGCCTCTTGCACGGTGTTTTTGCGTTGCTATGCACCTTGTGTTTCTGCGCTCTGGGTGCCCTGAGTGTTGGGCACACACGCTCCAATGCAGGTGAAAGACCATCGCCTGCTGAGGTTGCCTGGGTCCAGACCTTTGGTAAATGGACTTGGACTTGGAAAGCACCTTTCTAGTCTTCCAGCCACTCAAAGCTCTTTTATATCACACATTCACACGCTGGTGGTTGAGGCTGCTGTTCAAGGTGCCACTTGCTGCTCAGTTTTCCAGACATTCAGCAATTCGGGTTTCAGTATCTTGCCCAAGGATACTTTAACGTGTGGACTGGAGGAGTCGGGGATCAAATTGCTGATCCTACAATTACTGGACGACCCGCTCTACTTCCTGAGCAACAGTTGCCTTTGAATCCGCTCACTCCACAAAGTTCCAGATGCAATGAACTGACAACTCTGTCAGATATCAGACAACTGCGGAGGCGATACGCGTGCTGAATGTGGGCAATGCTCAATGTCACGCACATGAAACGCTAGCATGCTAGCTAATGTTAGCTAGCTAACTAATAAATACCACAAAATATAATGTTAATTGTACATTTTCCACTTCTTACAATCCGTGCATCTTTCCTAACTCGCTGCCAGCGAGGCAGCATCTCTCATGTGGGGCACTTGGTGTCTTTCATGGCCGATAAAATTTTGTAGTGTTGGTTAAACGAAGCAACAATCAGTGTCTCCTCCACATATATGTCTTTGCTGTTGGTTGAGGCTGCAATGAAGTTCACCAAAGTTGAACTGCACCTGATGCAGAGATGCAAATTTGCTTTGCAACTCTAAGTGAATGTTTTATTTGCCCGCCTGCTCACATTGAATGGAAGTAAACAGGAAGTTAATATTCGCAAATGCTAATTCACGCATAGGACTTTAGGAAGTAGCTGCACCCAGTCAAGAGTAGCACTAAGCTAAGCTAAGCTAGCTGGCTGCTGTAGCTTCATATTTAAAGTACAGATACTAGAGAAGTCTTTCAGGTATAGTGAGAACTGAATCCAGAACAACACACTGATGAGGTGTTGACCTTCACTATCTCAGTGGACGCACACGGACACGTGTGCACACAGTCTCTGGGTAGTGAAACACCCATTTGGCCTCATTAAATCTATAAAGCCTCACATATGCATTACATTAACATATATTTACATACACATATGCAGCATGTAAATAAGGCATTTGTTATCTGCTGTTATTTCTGTCTGCGCTCATTAGTCGGACACTATGGAATGATTCATGGCCTGAAAAAGCACACAAGCAGAATCCCAACGAGGGAACATGGGTGGTACGACTTTTCCGACCTGGAATGTTGCCGTCATCAGACCAGCCTTTCATGTTTGTGAGCTGAAATAGAAACAGCTTTTTGTTTCCAGAGGTTTCACCCCAACCTTTTCTCCTCCACACATACTTGCTTTAAATCTTGGTTCTACTCATGTACCTTACTCCAATTATCATGGGAGAGATGTTTGAAAGGCAACAGTGAGCTCACTTTGATTTCTGATGTTGCTCTGAGGCTCGCCTCGCTGATTGTTTTGTTTTTCTCCCCTCCCACAGGGGTGTACTCAAAGTTCTAGGGAGTCACCACAGGCCAATGAGCAGCACACTCAGCCGTGCATAACTCTGCTCAGAAAGCTTAAAGACAGCCTGTATTCATACTTAAAGACATTTCCTCGTCTTTAAGCTCAGTAACAGTTTAAAAATGCTCCTCAGGTCATTTCTTGTTCACTCTGGTGTATGTGACGTCCATGTGACTCCTGCTGACTCGTGAGAAATGCTTTACATCTGAGTGGCAGTTTGTTTAAACGTGTGTTTGTTCCCCTGCAGTACATGAGTAACGTGGACTCGTGGTGTAAGGCCTGCGGCGAGGTGGATCTGCCCTCCGAGCTGCAAGACCTTGAAGACGCCATCCACCACCACCAGGGCCTGTATGAACACATCACTGCTGCCTACTCTGAGGTAACAACACACTCTGTCTACATTTATCAAAACAGTTAAGTGGAGAAAACAACCGTAATTTGCAGCAACAATCCTCATTATTTAAGTTTCAATACACTTACTAGAGTCACAGTTAGTTTTGTTGTCACCTACTAGTGGAATATAAACTTTAAAATTAATTTTACTCTCACACACGCTGGAAAATAAAGCTCTCATATTGTTGGGGGAAGAATTACACAGTTCTCTTCTGTACTTCAGATTGAATTTAAAATAAATAACCTCTGTTACACTGACAGTGTTAAAGGAATAGCAGCTGCACTGTGCAAAAAAATAACTATTTTTGTTTCTGACTAATTCCTCCTTTTGGCTCTTTTAGTTATCACTTCCCTTTTAAGTGTCTAAATGTCACATCTGAAGTGCGTGTGCTCAGGAAATTATCCCCTCACTTTGCTGCCTGTGTGGCATTTAAATAATGTTTTTATTTCTAGGTGAACGTCAATACAGAGCAGGTTTATGTCATCATACTTTTTATTGTTGTGCCTTTTATTTTCATTCATTCTTGTATATTTGTGTCGTACTTGTGAGTAAAAAAAAAATACACTAACTTATTTTTCTAACTGTTCCTCAGGTGAGCCAAGATGGCAAAGCCCTGTTGGACAAGCTGCAGCGACCTTTGACCCCGGGCAGTGCCGACTCGCTGACAGCATCGGCAAACTACTCCAAGGCCGTGCACCACGTCCTGGACATCATCCACGAGGTGCTGCATCACCAGAGACAGCTGGAGAACATCTGGCAACACCGCAAAGTGCGGCTGCACCAACGTCTGCAGCTGTGTGTGTTTCAACAGGATGTCCAGCAGGTACACACACACACACACACACACACACACACACACACATTTACACTCTCTATATAAAATGGACTCAAGTCCCAAGTCCTAAACTTTGAGTTTCATGTCCTTAACAAGTCATAATGCACTCTTCACCAAACATTATCCCATTTTAACAACAGACTGATAATATATTAATTTACAAAATCACGGATGCTTTTTTAATTTGTATTTATTTGTTAAAACACATTTGTTAAGAAGCTACTTGGCTGTGAAGGTGACGTTAGCATGCTATCCATGTTAACATTAGCCCCACCTCACCGTTCTTTGTGTGACTTCAAATGTCGATTGAAGTTGGAAGTTGTTGCGTCTCAGTCTGTAATTTTCATCCTGCATGTTTTACACACTGCAGTTTTTTTGTTGACCATGGAATAGTGTTTGTGCACAAATTAAATTTTCTTTGGTATAATTTTTTTCAGACTGGCGCTCAGTAACATAAAGCTAGCTCTTCACGGTTCTCTCCTCCACCTCGATTGGAAGCTGTCGGATCGGATCAAACAAAGTGAATCTGGGTGTCGACTTGCTGGGAACAAAGTGTTGATGTTTACAGATTCAGGAACTGAAAGGAAATTGTTTGTGGCACACTTTGTAAAGAACATACTTAAAATCTTTAGGCTTTGGAAGGTAGCAAGTATTGTCAAGTCCAATGGCTCATGTTCAAGTAAAGTCATGAGTCATTGGTGTCTAAATCCAGTTGCAAGTCTTATTTGCGAGTCGAGTCTGAACTACTAAATTTGTGACTCGGACCTGACGTAAGTTTAACTGAGGTTGTCCTTGTTGGTACTAAATCCACTTTGGCTGAACTGCGTAGTTTCCGTCCATCCCTCTCCTCTGGTTAAGAGTCTGCGTGACAGCACACTGTCCTTTGAGTCAAACATAAATAATGTTACTCAGTCTGCAAACTTTCATCTACAAAATATCCTCCTGAGACTTGAACTTTTCTTGTTTGGCATGCATTTTTAATTTTTTCCAGCTATTTGGGATCAGTAGGACCTGATAAGTATAAAAACCTAAACATTGTCAACAACAACTAAGTCCCAACGTCCTCAAACGAGACGATAATAAAGTTTCAGTGTCTTCAATAGAATACTTTCTCATTAACGGCGTCTCAGCTTGTTCCTGTTGCTAAAATTGGTCAAAGTTGTTGCCATATCAAACTACAAACTTTATTAATAATAAATAAAGTTTCAGCCATAACGTGATCAGGTTTTGGGCTTTGTCCAATTTTGTGTCGGGATCAGCTGCAGACTGACTTGGCAGAGATGGCTGCCATCTTGTTTAGCTGCAGACTGACTTGGCAGAGATGGCTGCCATCTTGTTTTTGTCATGTATTTTGCTCTTACTGCCACTAGATGGCACAAAAAAGTGTCCACGAACAAGGACAGCAGGTCTAAGTCAGGTAGAATGAAGTATAAGGTGCAGCAAACCCAAAATGTGATGTTCTCATATGAGGACACAGGGTCTCAGGAGGATACTAATTATTTTGCCCGTCACACCTCAGAGCGCCGCTATCCTCGTTCACGCTTTGGTTACATCTCGTATTGAGTATCGCAGTTCTGTCCCCTTTGGTCTCCCTTCTCAAGTATCTTCATAAATTCCAACTGGCCATCAGTATCATTGCTAGCACACCCCCCCCCATAGATCAGATCACTCCTGTTCTCCAGCAGCTTCACCAGCTTCCTGTTAAATATCGCATCAATTTCAAGATTCTGCTTCTCACCTTTAAGGCGCTTCATAATCAAGCCCGTCGTACCTGTCTGAACTCCTTCATATCTTCACAACCTCCCGTACTCTTAGATCCTCTTCTGCAATCTAACTCACATCACCATCTGCCTGCTTGAACACCATGGGTTCTAGAGCCGTCAGCCGTTCTGCCACCTGCCTTTTGAAGTCTCTTTCCCGCGACATTTGCAATATTGACTCCTTTCCACCTTCAAATCCCGTCTGAAAACACACTTTTCAAGCAGCCGTATTTGCTCTGATTTAATGGTGACATACACTGATGATGACTTTATGATGATGATTTTTACCTAATATTTATAATTATAATTTTTGTCTACTAATTTTTTTTTACTTATAATTGTATATCACTGAATTGCTTGACTTTTTGGTCTATGGATACATTGCTGCCTGCCTTTTTTAGCTGTGTCTTAAAAGGTGTCCTTGAGTGCTTTGAAAGGCTCCTATAAATAAGATGCATTATTATTAATATTATTATTAAGTCACATGACTTGAGACCACATCTCTGATATGCTCTTTACATGTTTTTGTTTATATGCACACACACGTTTGTTGGAACACGTGGTATTTCCACAACCAAACTTAATTGGCAGTTTTTTCAGGACAGCATCGAGAGGGTTAGACAGTAATTTGAAAATAGCAGGGTACTCGACTGGTTAGAAGAATTCTTCTCTTAATGGAGGGTTTGATCTCCGCAGCAGCCATGTTTCCTTTCAAAATGTCCTTGAGCAAGATGCTGGAAGTGTGTGTTTTCACTCATCGTGCGTACGAGTGGAAAGGAACATTGGATAAAAGTCTGTAATGGAAGTGCTCTGTGCAGAACGAAGGCTCCAGAACGAGCATAATGAGCGTGGCATCGTCAAATGGTCCGCTATGATAATACAGTTGCATACTGTCCAAAAAATCCTGGGCATTCCTGAGCGTGTCGACATGGCAACTGTTGCTATGGCAACTGAAGTGGGTCATATGTCCATGCAGATGCTGTTCAGCCGTTCACGGCATGAAGGACAGGGTGCAGGGAGAGGAGTGTGAGCGAGAGAGGCTCAGTGTGACGCCTCATAAAATACTGATCATTATTTCTGTCATTCCTCTTCTCTTACACACTCATTTGATTATCATCAACACTTGGGGCTCATCTACCACCTTAGAGCGCCCCCTTGTGGCTGTGTTTTCCTAGTGCCTGTCTCACTTTGTGGACATGTGATGTGTCTCTACACAGGTGCTGGACTGGATAGAAAACCACGGCGAGGCCTTCCTCAGCAAACACACAGGTGTGGGAAAGTCCCTCCATCGAGCCCGGGCTCTACAGAAACGGCACGAGGACTTTGAGGAAGTTGCACAGGTAGCTTGGTTCTGTTCCTGTAACTCTCACTCTCCACCAGGTTTAAGCCGTTAGAGGTATTTCCTCATGTTAGAATAGCACACAGTCTGCAGCCAGTGTCAACCACCACTAATGCTTTTATTACAGTCACATGAACAAAAAAATCTGCAGTGAGACCGTGTTGCCACATCTGCAGTCAGTTACTTCTACTGAATATACTTTTCTTCTTCACACCTGCATCATACAATCAGCCAAATAGTTAATGTCCCGCTCGAAATCTCATGTTGTTCATTAAATGGATAATTCAGCACTTTTTAACCAGCTTTATGTCACAACCATGTGAGTAATATGTATAAATGAACTGTGGCCCTCCATCTAACTCGTGCCTAGATATCCCTGCCCGCAGATAACAAATAGCACGTCATCTGACAGAGTTTTGAAACAAACATAAATCAAGATCCTGTTACCACACAGCCACGTTTTCACCTAAAATGTTTCCAGAAACATATTTTAGTGCCCTGTTTAGCTGTTACAGCGAGAGTTTGTGAATCAGGAAGACGGAGCCGTACTGTTTCTTGTATAGTGAAAATAGAGGCTGAAAAAACTGAGATCAAACGGTAAAATTTAAACCAAGATTCACTGAGTCACCTGTTTCTCACCTCAAATGTTTCAGCTTACTGCTTTAACTGTTGTACGAGATCATTTGTTACCAGACGTGTCAAACGGAGGAGTGCGTATGACGTGACCCACCAGCGGGAGCATTTATTGGCCTTTTGGAAATCGTAGGTTTCTTCCTCTTGACTCAAAGTGAACGCTGCTGCCCTTTTTCTCAGTTTTCTCTGGTCATAAAGAACCAGTTTCAAAAGTATTTGCGCCTTTCTAACTGTATCAGCAGCCCAATTTTATAAGAAGTTCATCTTTCCAGCAGTGAAATACTTCTTTAAATACCAACTCTGCATTTCAAAATGCAAAAATCTCTCCATACACTGACTCTTTTAAAATACTGCAAAGCCAACTCAGTATAAAGTAAATCTTTCAAACAGGACTACAGGTTTTCTATCACAGAGGAAAACAGATTCAATCACAGCACAGCCACTTTCAAAATACTTCACTGCATTGCTTTTCATGTACCTGTGTACAATACACCAATGGTTCCCATGGTGCAGCCATGAGGTCCAGATTTCTCCTTAGTCACCAGCTCTAGGTCCACACAGTGTAATACGTTTGGCGTCGTACTAAGATTTGGCCATGTGTCAACCTAGTTTTCTGTCTCTGTCAAGCAGCTGTCCTTTAGTCACAAACGGTTCTTAAAGGTCTGTGCTGGAGATTAAATGCACTTCAATAAACTTAACATGTTTGCAAGTCACTTGCGGTCCATTCAGAGTAGACATGTGACCCACTTCTGGACCAAGACCCACCAGTTGGGAACCACAGCAATAGACAATATGAAGTCTGCTGTTTTTTATCATCCAGTTTCCTCTCACTGTAAACACTCAACATTTCATCAAATGTGTGCACTTTCAGCAGCGTACTATCAAACTTAAAGAGTCCTCTTACGTTACAGAATGAAGCCCACGGTAGAAACAGCACTAAGTGACAGAATTACTGCAGTAAAAGCTTATTAGCAACATGAAGATGTTGCCACAAAAAATCCACCATACATGACCTCTGGTTCTAAATGTGCACAAATAAAGTACAGTACAAAAAAAGTCAAAGAAGGGGAAAAACACAAAGAGTCACAGTTTCAGAACGCCCTGGTTCAGCTACTTCCTCATTCAGATGTAATTTTCTCTGCTCCTCTTTGTTGTTGTTTTCACTTTGAACAAAATCAACCCAAAAAGTCCCTTTTTACTGCTGATGTTTGTGTAACTGACAGAATTCAACGCCTGGTTGTATCTGTGGTTATATTAGAATCAGCTGTGACACAACTATAAATCAGCTGGTTCTCAGTGTTTCAATGATCTGTTCATGTAAACCTGCTCATCAGCTGCGTCAGTGACGCTTCTCAGCTGCTGTTGTTGCGTAAGTAGAGGCTTTATACTGTATTTAAGGTTTTGAACTTTGGGTTTTCATTTACTGGCAAGTTGTGTGCAAGTATTTGTAAATAAGACAAGACAGATCCATGATGGTGGTGTTGGGATAGCAGCTATGTAAAGAAAGTGTAAGCATTGCAGAAATGTGTGAACCTCTTACAAGCACATGTCACATTCATCGATGGATATAAGTGTTTCTAATTTCAGATAATTCTGAAGATTGTTCCATACCCAAGGTGCATAAGAGTGAATTCACTAGATATTTTTTTCCAGTGAAATTTAGGGATGCACGATGTTGTTGTTTTTTGCAGATATCAGATATCCAATATGCCGATATATACCAACTCATTTGGCCGATAACTTGATATCGATATATCCCTTTTTCCCCCACCTGATTTAATGATCATTAATTCTCCTCTGTAGTGGAATTAACATCATATTATGCATGCACACTCTTATCGTGACGGCCCAGCAGCAGATGGAGACATCAGATATTTTTCAATGTATAAAATCTTCAACATAAACCAGCGCACACTGAATTACTGTGATTTTATTAAAAGCGAACAACGTGTTTCGCCTGTGGCTTCTTCAGGTTGGCTCAACAGACTCATATGAACACTCACAGGTGTGCTGAATATACTTGGGTCACATGACATCACACCACAGAACCCTTTAGTGTTACGGAGTACCGGACTGTACCGGCCTCCTTTCACCCCTATTATAATTTAGTACAGCAAAAAAATATTGCCGCTTTTACTCAGGTAAAGGATCCTGCTGCATCATCGCTAAAAACGTACAAACCTGTGTAGAACACTTGCCCAGGATATCAGCTCTGATCAGCTTTAACCAGAAAATATTAATATCAGCTGTAACGTTTGTTTCTGCAGTGTCTTTCTCTTCCTCTTTACATCACCTTCACCCACTCTCTGTCTCCATTTCCTCTCACCAGTTATCTCTGCACAGCTCTACTATCACTGACTCTATCATTGCACACGTCTTCTACATATCCTGTTTGTCATTCTCTCTGTGCCTCTTCTCTCTCCGCTCTCCTTCACAATATGTTTTACTTGCATTATATCGTCGTCCTGGGTTAATTCATCTCTCTTTCTCCATCCCCGGCCGCGGCGTAGAATACGTACACCAATGCAGACAAGCTGCTGGAGGCGGCCGAGCAGCTGGCCCAGACGGGAGAGTGCGACCCAGAGGAGATCTACCAGGCCGCCCACCAGCTCGAAGACAGAATCCAAGACTTTGTTCGCCGCGTGGAGCAGCGCAAAGTCCTGCTGGACATGTCTGTCGCCTTCCACACGCACGTCAAAGAGGTAGGCAGGGAGGGTGACGTAACGCTGAAGTGGATGGTGGGCTGTGTGTTTGTGTGGATGAGAGCTTTCACAGCGCTCTCTGAGCAAGAGGGAAATAATTACCAGATAAAATGGCTTTTATAAAGTTAGTCACATTCAGATCAACATTTCTCCGTCCTCACTTCATACATGAGGATATATGAGAAGTTTGAGAGCTGCACACCAGCACGAGCTTCAATGCAACATGAGCGATGTGTTTTAATTTTGAAATTTTACACACATTGTGTAATAAATATCCATCATACTAATGACTGTGCTCCTGCAGCTGTGGACATGGCTGGAGGACCTCCAGAAGGAGCTGCTGGACGACGTTTACGCCGAATCGGTGGAGGCCGTCCAGGATCTGATCAAACGCTTCGGCCAGCAGCAGCAGACCACGCTGCAGGTCACTGTCAACGTCATCAAGGAGGGAGAGGATCTCATCCAGCAGCTCAGGTACACATTAATGCATCTGACTACAAATGAAACCAGTGCCAAGCGTTAAAGACAAATGAGACCCCTACAGCACATGGGAGGCATCTATGTAATGAAGCTCCATCCTGTATGTGTGTATTTTCTTGTTTTAAAAGTGAGTGGACACGTGCACGGTAACTATCGCTGCGTTCTCCTTCTCTTGTCTGTTTTGTAAAACTAGAAGTGGAACCAGATCAAAACCACAATATTGAAAACAAAACTAAACGTGGTACTCCTTGTCTGATTGTTTCAATGATCTGAAACCAGCCTCAGTTTCACTTCTGATGTGAATCCGAAGGCAGTTGAACGCAATCTGCAAAACTAGAATTGGTTGAATCAGGCAACAAGAGAGTAAAAACCAATAAACTAAAATAAAACCAACCAATCCTTTAAGTATGCGGTCTTCAACAGGGGGTCTACGACCTGCAGGAGGTCCTCAGAGTTACTGCAGGGGGGCCGCCAAATTATTGTTTGATAATTTAAGTTTAATTTAGCTTTTTCCCCCCAGAAATTGAATAAATCTGAACATGAATCCATCATTTTTTAATTCATTTTCCGCAACCTCATCCTGGTGGGGGTGCAGGACATACATGGCCCCCATTACCAGTTTAGACACGCTGTGTCACGCCAAGCTGCGTCAGAAATGGACCTTCCAAAAGCTTACCTGCCCTGCTGTGGAAAAACACAGGGAGCAAAACTAACAGGGGTCTTAAGCTGTGGATCAGCCCGCTGCTGTTAAACGTCATCACTCAAGACGAGCCGTCATCAGTTAAAGACACACCTTCAAGAAGGTAGCCCTGTTATGCTGGGCTGATGGTCCAAACCAAACCAAATCAAACCAAGACAAGCCATGAATGTCGAAAAGAGAAATTAGTGACAACATAAGAAAAAGGGTGCATCAACATTTTAAGTTACATAATGGTCTTCTTTTAGTCCTTGGAGCTTCAGCAGGGTCATTTAGTCATGAGCAGATCTGGAACAGAAATGTGTGTGAATATGTAAATATATGCAATAAACAGTTAGTGTCATTTTGAAAAGACAGTAGTGAGACGCATGAAACCCAAAAAAAGACAGCAGAGAGGATGGGAGGAGGTGTTGGAGAGGTGGAAGCAGTTGACCCTCAGTCTCCAGCTCTATTTTTACACAGAGGATGTTCCAGTCCCTCTTCATCCTCCCCGTTTTCTCTCCGTCCCTCTCTCCCCGGTGTATCAGCTCCGCACTGATTTCTTACATAAGTCTGCTTTTATAAGCGCGTGTCTAATTGTGTGGCACTCTCCCCGGGAGGCAACTGTAACTCTACACACCTTTTGCTCATGTGTGTGTACGACACTGCGACACTCTGCTGTGTGTGTGTGTGTGTGTGTGTGTGTGTGTGTGTGTGTGTGTGNTGTACGACACTGCGACACTCTGCTGTGTGTGTGTGTGTGTGTGTGTGTGTGTGCGCACACGTGTGTTCATGAATGCACATTTAAGTGTGGGAGTGTATCCGTCACGCTGAATAATCAACCTGAAGTCAATCAGAATCTGTCTGACCTCCGCTGTCTTTGCTTACTCATATGTTAACTCGTTAACTCACTGGTGTCTGCGCGTTCATGCGTCATGTGTGTGTGCATCTGTCAGATTGATGAATCAGAATCTGTATGACCCGTTTCACTTTCATAGGAGGAGAGAAAGAAGCAGCGCTATCTGATATCCAGAACAACACTGAATCGTTAGTTAAATAATAGATGGAGATTTAAGGTAATACTTATATTATAAATTAGTAGAAATAATTTGGAATTTTGTTTGAAAGGATGTGATCCTTATATTTGTGGGACTGCCCCAAATCTTGTACTTTCTGGCAGATAAATTAAGGTTGAAATACATCTTAAGATTCATTCTATAAATGATGTGACCTGATTTGAAGGAACATTTGTACAGGATGTCAGTGTACGCCTCCTTTGTTCTAGAAGACTGGAAGGACTTTTAAAAGACTAAAGTCTGACACCGTCCCACATCTAAAGTCAGTGCGAGTTTTTAAGTCTCACACTTTAAGATTTTACAAAGACGGGACGTTGCAGAGTCACTACTTGCCAGATGACAACTGGATTCTTTTAGAGGTTATTTCCCATCCTGCTCCTGGTGAAAATATCACACCAAACTCTTCAGACAATAGAAGGACAATTATTCAATCTACTGTGATGTGTAAGATTATGGTGATATTTTGTACACACATGCAGCTCAGTCTGCACAAAACTCTGCACAGACGGGCTCCCCTACACCACCGTGTCACCTGTCTGTCTGTGTGGATTTTGCATGTTCTCCCTGTGTCAGTGTGGGTTTCCTCCAGGTGCTCCAGCTTCCTCCCACAGTCCAAAGACATGCAGGTTAATTGGTGACGATGAAACAATGGATTGATGATGAAACTCCCTTTAAGAAATATAAAATACTATCACTTTCTTACGTGTCTACAAAAACACATAGATCTAAAAACACAACATATGTCGACAGTGCTCTTGTTAATTTGGCATCAGTATAATCCATAAAGATAAACTGTGCATGTGTACAAGCTTTAAATTTCATGGCCTCAGCCTCTGTTGCTTAGCTGTGCTATTTCAGTGGGAGGAGACCGTGGGAACGAGAGATGAACCGCTTCAAAAATAAGATTTCTCCCTAAAATAAGTGCTGGTTGGTGGATCAGATACACGCTGGAATAAAAACAGACTCTTGTTCACGCCACCACTCCACCAGTTTCAGAAAAGAGAGACGTGTTCATGTTCTTGCGCCTCCCCAGAGTCCACTTCATGTTAACTGTCTACCCGGTTTGCTGCTTCCTGTTTGGTGCTGGAGAGAGCGCAGCTATTGGCTGTTGACAGTGTCATTGTCGTCATTGAACTTCAGTATTTGCACAAGCCAAGACTAAAACTTGAGATGATATTAAACATGTTGGAACGTCTCAGACTGAGTTTTATGATCACCTTACATTAATCGATTGAGATCAAGGGAGCATCCACTGAGTAAAAGCTCTCATGGTTTTATTCTGACGATGGAAATGTGTCTGCGACAGTGAAATTGTTTGGTTTTAAGACCAGCATTAGTTTTTAAATAGAATTCATTCACACTCATTTCACTTCTCCCTTTGTTACTATTTATATATGGTGTCATTTCCCTATTTAATCTGTGTATATACATGTTACTAAAAAATCAGTGTAAGACAGCAGAATGTTAAAGACAGTGTCGGACCGAGACAGAGGAGGAAACGAGGTTTGAAAATCTTATCATAAAAATTCAGTCTTGAAAGTGGTGAAAACTGTGTTGGCTTTATTCAGGCAGAAACTTTCCACAGTTCAAATTAAATAACCGTTTAAAAAAATCTACTGCATTGCTATGTAACAGCTGAATAAGGCCCTGCAGGCTGTGCTCTGCAGCAGTTTTCAGAGCAGCTAAGTTTGCTTGGCGTCGTGCCCGACTGTGTCTTTATGGCTGTTTTTTTAAAGAGCACAGCGCTGCCTCTCGCCGCTCATTGCTTAATTGTGTGTTTCTCTTCCAGGGACTCGGCCATCTCCAGCAACAAGACGCCCCACAACAGCTCCATCAACCACATCGAGAGCGTCCTGCAGCAGCTGGACGAGGCCCAGGCCCAGATGGAGGAGCTCTTTCAGGAGAGGAAGATCAAACTGGAGCTCTTCCTGCAGCTCCGTATCTTTGAGAGGGACGCCATCGATGTGAGTCTGCTTGAGTGACCAGTGAAACTGTTGTTTGCCCTGAGCTAGCTCAGCGCTACATGCTCACTGTATTACACTCTACTGTAGTCTGTAGCTCCAGCTCCAGTGTCCTTTCAGCATTGGGAACAAATACTCCTGATGTATGTGGCCTCTGAAAGTGGACTCTTGCTGTCCTTCCTCAGATCATCTCTGACCTGGAGTCATGGAACGAGGAGCTGACGGGTCAGATGAATGATTTCGACACGGAGGACCTGACGCTGGCCGAGCAGAGGCTGCAGCACCACGCTGACAAGGCCCTGACCATGAACAACCTCACCTTCGATGTCATCCACCAGGGACAGGAGCTGCTGCAGTACGTCAATGAAGTCCAGGCCTCTGGTGAGTTCGCCACCCAGACTCAGGGTGAAAGAACAGAACACACTGCAGTCGGTCAGTTGATTTCCTTTATGCTGCAGTTTGCTTTGTCATCTGGAAGAATTGTTTCCAGACATTCAGAGGTCTTAAACAGTTCTCTGAATCTCACATGCTGTGAAGTAGAGGAGAAGTTTGTCACCTGTTCACCACCTCAGCCATCAGAGGGTTAAAGAAGGATGCAGCTCATGCTCACTGTTGCTGCTGCGCACATCTCTGTGTTGGCTACATTAGTTTGATATTGATACTGTGTAGGTGTCGCGGGTCGGATTCGGTCAGTGTTTGTGATGAGAGGCACCCACTCACCAACCATAATAACTCACCTGTGATCTCACATGCTAATAGGTGCTCTCTAACACAGCACAAAGAATGGTTACATCATGTCACGTGTACTGAAACATGCTGATGATATTATCACAGAGAAGTTGTTAGCATGGAGGTGAATCTGCTTTGCAAGACTAATACAGATGTTAGCAGTCATTAAAAGTGTCAGGGATAAAAGCATCTGAAGTTAATGACAAGCTTTGGCAGGCTCAACTCAGAGCTGCAGCATCCATCCAAAGCTAATGCCGCTGTGCGTCTCACCTCCAGGCGTGGAGCTGCTGTGCGACCGGGACGTCGACATGGCAACACGGGTTCAGGATCTGCTGGAGTTTCTCCACGAGAAGCAGCAAGAACTGGACCTGGCGGCCGAGCAGCACCGCAGGCACCTGGAGCAGTGCGTCCAGCTGAGACACCTGCAGGCTGAAGTCAAACAGGTAAGACACACACTCATATACCTGCGACAAGGCGCCATCTGCAGGCCACGATTTTGCAACTACAGTGTACAGGATACCTGCAAGTTCTTAAAAAAGGAGACAACAACAGTCAGCCCCTCCAGGATGGTGCGATGTTGCAGTGGCAACAAATAATGCTAATTCAGCAAATCAGTGTAAATTCTGCAGGACGTTGCAATTTTGTCCAATCACCACAACCCCTCCGCAAATTTGAGCACTCATCACAGTCTCCCATGAGTGTCATCAATCACAGCAGTCCCTTACACACCATCACCAAACTCACTTTCTTGTTTCTGGTTGTAAAGATGCAGATGTGCGAATGTTTTACATCCACTTTACTGCTAAAGATTGTGCAAGGAAATTCCCTGATGTTGTTGAAGATGTTTTGCACCATGTGTAACGTGGTGGAGCACAAACTAAAAACTATGCATGGGTACCAAAACCTGGTATTAAACGGTCCCCGGGGCCGAATTATTAAAGACCGTAGTGTTAATAAGCGCTGACGTTAACGGTTTTGCTATTGGTATTAGAGAAATTCAGAAGATATGTTTCTAATTTGCAATAAGATGCAGACGTTCGTCACTGATGCATTTTTGTTGTTCAGTCCAGAGGAAAGCTCTCTGTGTGTCGGAGCCTCACAGCCTGTTGCATGTATGAGGGGCGGGGCCACACACACACACACACACACACACACACACATACACACAGGCCCTGCTCTCTGTGGCAATGGCAAAGAGAGCAAAACGCTCCAAAGTATAGTTATTCTTCACAAGAGTTGATGAGGATACTGCTTGTTGCCACGAGTTCAACAACTCCTCTGCATGTGAGAGCAGAAACATGATCAACTTTTCAAAACATCTATCAAAAGGTCATCACATACAGGTGGAGAAATGCACTGTTTTTGACCGCCTAGCTTGTAGTTCATCTTCCGTTACTCCGTCCATCTCGGGTATGTTATAGTCTGTAATCGTAATTTATTCAGGTTGCTGAGGTTTCTACCATTTATTTCTAGAGACTTTTTCCTTATCCATGTGAGGGTCTGAGGACAGAGGGATGTCGTATGCTGTAAACCCTCTGAGGCAAATTGAGATTCCTGAAATTGGGCTTTATCGATAAAATTGAACTCTAAACAGTGCTGTAGCAGAATGTTGATTTATATACTGTACTAATATACACAGAAACTAAAGCAACGTTAATTCTGTTCTTATTTTGTTTAATTTTTTTCTCTTTAAAAGAAACCCCAAAAGAACTGATAAGAGTACAGTTAAGGTGCCAGATCGATAAGCCGTGTGCGTAAGAGTAGAAGTATCGTAAAAATCCCACTAAAGACATTAATTGACGACACTATACTACTGCAAACACACCTGGAGAATGGCTGAAACATGTTGACAACAGACCTGACAGAGCACCATGACAGAAGCTGTTGAATCCATGTTGTACATGCTGAAAGAATCACGGTGTGTTCGTGGTAATATTAGTGCAGTATAAATCACAGACTCTGAACAATGAGGTTTTATTCTCACTGGAACAAGCTGCCATTGTTTTTTCATGAACTACACACAGAAAATCACAGCGTTTGCATTTTTCACTCGCACCTACAATGTCATTGCAAAGAAAGTTTTAAGAAAAGCTGCCATAAAAACAGCACTTCAGGTTGTAACAATCCCAGAAACAGCCTGTGAAATCCTGGAGGGACTGGCTAGTGTTGGAGTGTTGACATTTGTTGACAGCTGTCCTCCGTTTACTCAGGTCCTGGGTTGGATTCGTAACGGCGAGTCGATGCTGAACGCTGGTCTAATAACAGCCAGCTCCCTACAGGAAGCTGAACAACTGCAGAGGGAACACGAACAGTTTCAACACGCCATCGAGGTGAGACAGAGCTTGTTCATCCCATCAGTTTCCCCCTCCGTTATCTTTTACACAGTTGCTCATTGTTTTGGTCTTCCTAACCCTGTCCTCTCTCCACCTCTTCCCTCCCTGCAGAAAACCCACCAGAGTGCCCTGCAGGTGCAGCAGAAGGCCGAGGCTCTGCTCCAGGCGAACCACTACGACATGGACCTGATCCGAGACTGTGCAGAGAGCGTGGCCTCCCACTGGCAGCAGCTCATGCTGAAAATGGAGGACAGGCTCAAGCTGGTCAATGCCTCAGTGGCCTTCTACAAGACCTCTGAGCAGGTAGGAGACCCTACTGACAGCTCAGCTTTCAGTTTGACTCATCTTGTACCAAAAACTACACAAAATAAACAACTGAGCGTCTTTCCTGGATGATGAAGTGTTTCTGTCCCAACAGGTCTGCAGTGTGCTGGAGAGCCTGGAGCAGGAGTACAAGAGAGAGGAGGACTGGTGCGGAGGAGCCGACAAACTGGGACCAAACTGTGAAACGGACCACGTCAGCCCCATGATCAGTAAACACCTGGAGCAGAAGGAAGCCTTCCTCAAGGTAACCTGCAACAAAGTCATACAGACACCTCGACATAGCATTGTGTTACGTCTCTGATCACAGTGTGTTAATGTTTCCATCAGGCGTGCACTCTGGCCAGAAGAAACGCAGACGTCTTCCTCAAGTACATGCACAGGAACAGCGTCAACATGCCGGGGATGCTGAGTCACGTCAAAGCTCCAGAACAGCAGGTTAAAAGTAAGTATCAGGAAACGGGTTGTTAGAAGTGGTGCTTCTTTTTAAGTTAGGGATGTGCGATTTTCTGCCGATATATAACAGCTAATTTGGCCGATAACCAATTCAGATATCGATACATCCAAACCTATTTGACTGGACCATGTGGGAATTTAATTTGAAAGGACAGACACAGGAAGTGTCCACACTCAGCAGTCAGACAGGAGTCAGGTTACAAGCCAATCACAGCCGACAGATATCCTTCCCTTCTTCTCTAAATATTCAGTCTGATAAAAACAGAAAAGTTGATCATGTTCCTCCGACTGAAATCGTACTAAATTGGATTCCTCAAAGTGGGACTAACGCAGGAGTTGAATTCCTCCTGCATGTATACAGTCATTCAGACCCAAACTGGCCGAGGCGCTCTGAGCATGCTCCATAGTTTCCGCCCCGGGCTTTGACCCTGAAGTCCAATAGCATTAAATGTGTAAGAGAAGAAGAAGCCAGTAACAACATGGAGAAATCTACATCCAGAGCCGTGACTTTTTGGACGGACCAAATGTACAGAGCTGTAAAGTTGTCCACCATGGTACCAGTTAGCTGCTAGCTAACCGTAGCTAACTTGTTTGTCCATTGTTTGGTCTGTGACGTAATAGGTCAACAGGAAAAAGGTCCAATACTAACAAGCTGAAAGGGGGCATATCTCCACCTATCGTAGAGGAGTCGCACATACTTGGCTCAATAAATGGATTCCCCTCCCGTGCTTGTATACTGGGACAAGGACAGTAGGCCAGTTAAATGACCTCGTCGCGCCGTAACCGTAGCTCCACTCACTGTGACTGGAAACGTACTGAGTGTTAACTGTCACTGTTACATATGAGTCTAATAAACAAATGGTCATGTTGCGGGTGAAGTAACCTGTTTAAGTGGATTAGTAAACAATGACTTTTTGTAATATTTTTTAAGAGGCTGCAAAACCTTGTCTCTGTAATGGTGATATGTCATAGTATATTTCAAAAACTGCATGTGATCCAGTGACAGTAATGAGAGCACCACGACATGTCCAAAGGCAGAAAAGCTCTTGAACTGAAGCTCTTGTTACGTTTCCAGGACTCTGATTAAATCTCTAGAGTTAGGGGGTATTTAGGAGCTGAACACCTGAATCCTGAGTGTCTTCTGTGTTCCTTTTGTGTTCAGACATCCTCAATGAGCTGCTGCAGAGAGAGAATCGTGTTCTCCACTTCTGGACGATGAGAAAACGACGGCTGGACCAGTGTCAGCAGTACGTGGTGTTTGAGCGCAGTGCCAAACAGGTACATGACGCACACACACACACAGTTTAGTTCAGATCAACTTATGATTCATTTTACTAAACACATATGAATTCATGTGATCTGACAACACCTGTGTCCTGTGTGTTTGTGTGTTTTCAGGCTCTGGAGTGGATTCACGACACTGGGGAGTTTTACCTGTCCA
>NC_065527.1:3281470-3285457 GCF_006386435.1 Epinephelus moara
TAGTATAGCATGTCGTCCTAAATCATGAAAAAAACGTCATAGTATAAGTATATCGTCCAAAATCATGAAAAAACTCATAGTATAGCATGTCGTCCAAAATCATGAAAAAAACGTCATAGTATAGCATGCGTCCAAAATCATGAAAAAACTCATAGTATAGCATGTCGTCCAAAATCATGAAAAAACGTCATAGTATAGCATGTCGTCCAAAATCATGAAAAAAAGTCATAGTATAGTATGTCGTCAGAAATGATGAAAAAATGTCATAGTATAGCATCTTGTCCGAAATCATGAAAAAACGTCATAGTATAGCATGTCGTCCAAAATCATGAAAAAAAGTCATAGTATAGTATGTCGTCAAAAATCATGAAAAAAAGTCATAGTACAGCATGTCGTCCAAAATAATAAAAAAAAGTCATAGTGTAGCATGGCGTCCAAAATAATTTAAAAAAGTCATAGTATGGCATGTCGTCCAAAATAATAAAAAAAAGTCATAGTATAGCATGTCGTCCTAAATCATGAAAAAAAGTCATAGTATAGCATGTCGTCCAAAATTATGAAAAAAAAACGTCGTAGTATAGTATGTCGTCCAAAATCATGAAAAAAAGTCATAGTATAGCATGTCGTCCAAAATCATGAAAAAACGTCATAGTATAGCATGTCGTCCAAAATAATAAAAAAAAGTCATAGTATAGCATGTCGTCCAAAATTATGAAAAAAAAACCGTCATAGTATAGTATGTCATCCAAAATCATAAAAAACGTCACAGTATAGTATGTCGTCCAAAATAATACAAAAAGTCATAGTATAGCATGTTGTCCAAAATAATAAAAAAAGTCATAGTATAGCATGTCGTCGAAAATCATGAAAAAACGTCATAGTATAGCATGTCGTCCAAAATCATGAAAAAAGATGTCATTGTTGCCATGGGTAACAGTATGACGTCAATATGTCAACAAGTTGAAATATAGCGAGTGTCATGATTTGAATTTTTCATATGATAATATAAAGTGTAACTGTATTCAAGTGAGAGAGGACTGCGAGGGGAGCAGGAAGATCTGGGCACTGTATACATTGAGGGAAGATTGTAACAGTTCAATTGAACAATATACCCACACTGTTCTGATACAAAGTTGATAGAGGATCAGCCGAGTGTCCCTTTAAAGTCTCAAACAGCAGCAGCATCCTGTTCTGGTTCTGATATCTGACCAGTCTGTGGAGGTGGTGATGAGGCAGCATAATTTTGCTTCGCAGATTGGTATTAAAGGAAAAAAAGAATAAATTAAAAAGTGTATTTCATAAAATAAATTTGTCTGGAGTGTTTGTTCTGATTCAAAATGTGGTTGCACTGCCCTCTAGTGGCCGCATGCTCACAGTCACAGAGGAGGCTTGTCTACAGGCCTCAGAGGTGACTGATTTAGTGGTGTATTATGTACATCATAGGGATTATTTCATCTCTTCTTTTCATCGCCTTCTGGCCAGGATAACAACAACATTTGTTTGTCCTTGGTGCCTTTCCTAATCCACCTCCTATACCCTCTACCTCCCACCACACCGAGTGCCGTCCCAAACCAACTAGTGTGGGCCGAGTGTCATAATTACAGAACTCAAAATCAGCTGATATTATCAAGTAAAACCGTTTGAAAACCGTTAAACCGTTAAAAACCCTACATCGGGCAAAAGACCATATTTGGTAACTTCAGTAGACATCCAAAATGGCCTCCTCATGCCTCTCCATGAGGTTGTAGAACCATGTGATTTCCTCTCAGCCAATCAACAAAGCTCAGGCTACATCAAAGACAGTGACGTTATGGCATCTGACCAATCAGCAGAGGCCCAGAGCATTTCAGAATTCTTTGTTGCTTTGGAATTTTGTAATGTGCGGTTTTGTTTTGTGCAACTGGCACAAGATCTTTATGAACAGCACAGTGTCAAGATCAGAGTCACCAATTCAGAATCTGACCAAATGTCTCCCCTTCTGTTACTGAAATATCACATGGAATAATGTCCAGAAAACATGATCTGAGCTAAAAATTGATCTTGATAATAAAATTATATCTCCTCGAAAATAAGATGATCCATCTCAAGGGGCTTACCTGAATAAATAAATTTCAAATTTCAAATTTCATCAACTAAGAGGAAAACTATGTCTCATTTTTGCTGACGAGACGAGATGTGATGAAAATGTCAGTGGTGGACTATCTGACATTGAAAGCTGAGAATGGTTGTGCTTGTAATTATCTTCTCAACATGACGACAAGCTCGTAAATTCCAGTAAATAGTCTGCACCATTTTGTTTCGCTAGCCAACAGAAACACTCACATGGGAGCAGCGTCAGCCGGCGGTGTGAGTTGTGAGCTGTAATTCAGCAGTAAATAATCAGCCGTGTGTGTCTGACTGTGGATGGTGGAGCTGCTGAATGGATTTGTGGAGTTTGTTAGTTGCAGCGGTGGCTGTTAGCAGCTAGCTCCGCTCGCAGACTTCACAGCTTCACCCCGCAGGACTCCACTCAGTCCGGACTGGAGAAGGTTTGTGGGTTGATGGTGTTTGACAGGCAGGTAGGAGGCTCAGTTATCTGTGAGTGTAGCTGTGCTGTAAGTAAACAGTCTGAACTCAGATCAGTTTTCTCTGACAGAGATGAAAGTTTAGTTTGAATCACCAACTCTGTGAGAGGACACCAGTTTAAACCTCCAGACTAACATGTTGCACATGAAGAAACAAGTTATGTTTCTGCTTCTTAACAGTCACATGGATAAGTCAGAGTTTACAATGAACCTGGGGACAAATCCTAGTTGGCTCACATTAGTTATTTGTTGAGAGCATAAATAGAGAGATGCTGAGCTTTTCAGATGATGATCAGTAAGTGTGTGCTCGTAAATCAGCCCTTAAACCTGTCACACACTGCTGGAGACATGACACACACATTATTTTAGATTTCAAGTCTCTAGACTGAGACTAAATCTAAAGCAGCTGTCAAAATGAACACTGACAGAAGAGTTTGTGGGAGAAAAACAGCACCAGCCATGTTTGGTTTATAGCAATGTTGTCTTTTATTCTAATTTCCAATAAACATTGAATATATCAGTCCCTTATTTGTACAAAAATACCTGAACAGGATACAATGTAGATCCAGGAGGAGCCGTACAGACAGAAAGAAGCAAAGCACAGTGGGGTTATCTGAAAAAGTGATTACGGTTCATTTGCGCTTTTTTTTTTTTTTTTTTTCTTTCCCTGAAATGTCTATTTGACTTCAGCTTATGATGACTTCAACCCAAAATTAAAACACAGAGTCACCTGCACCTACACTGAGTCACCGCTGTGGATGGGACTGGTGAGCCATGTTGACCTGATGTTAGCATTTTGTTCCAGTGGGTTTCACAGTCGCAGCTAACTGTACATGAGCGCAGTGAGTGGACGGATGGCAACTAAGGACTTGTTCGCAAACAAGAGGCACCTGCTGCAAGAATAGGCTTATTAAGAAACAGAATTATAAAACTTTGTTATGCACCGTAAAATCAGAGTAAATGGACAACGTGAAATGAGCAACCCTCGTTAGCTACAGCGGATAATTGCACTACTTGTGATAATTTACAAAAGGCTGCTAAGAATATCCCCAAGGGTGAAGCGGTGGTGTGTGTGTGTGTGTGTGTGTGTGTGTGTGTGTGTGTAAGGTTGATAGACCCTTCTACTGTTAGTAAACAGTGACATTTTTGGTGGGCGGGGCTTAGCTGGAGGCAAAACAATTCTCCACCGACATTAGCTAGCGCTAGCAAGTTCTGTTTTAGACGATGGAGGAAGATGATGTGAGTGCGGAGTGAATGTGTGATTAACTTAACCGTTGGTTCATTCATGTAGAAATATAACGCTCCGTTTCTTCCACCAACAGGGCTCTCATTTTAGTGTAGAGCGTCAGACTGAATTTACCAACGCACCATGTCAGGTCACTCACTCTCCGGGACCGCCAGTGTTACCTGAATAAGTAAACAC